>NC_084505.1:19479717-19725356 GCF_024500385.1 Phyllopteryx taeniolatus
AGCAGATGCCACAAAACAGCCAAAATCCAAGGTCATATGGTGGCGCTGAGCTTGGCCCTGGAGCGGTCCCTTGACGCACGAGGCGGCAATGGGAGGAAGGAAGGACGGGAAAAGGGAGGCTATTCAAAGCCTGTTTGTCTCTGGAAAACAAGTGTTATGGTAGCGGCTGATGTCCTACAATGTCCCGTGTGCGTGTTTGAGGGAACAATATGGGAGTGTCACATGGATATTGGCATTGACGCACCACTGCGAAAGCAGTGAAAAGTAAAAAGGTATGTTTTGATCACTATGTTGGTTAGTTAGTTACAGTCGCTATCACGATTACACAAAAAGTGCTCATTTATGTAAAAAAACACAACAATTTGTCCCTAATCAATTCCGTGTTTTCCAGCAAAAGGAGGAGCGTCGCCGCATACTTGAGCCATCTGAAGGTAAACATTGATGCGTGTGTGCTGCCTATTTGACACATTTGCCAAAATGCTGTGTGAGTGAGTGCCGTGCATTTGACACATGATGAAAGGTGTTTGGAGGTCGTAAGGAGATGGACTCACTAAAGAAGGAGCTTGAAGAAGAGCTGAAGCTCAGCACCGAGGACCCCAGGAGCCATGCCTGGTACCACGGACCCCTCACCAGAGAGGTACAACAATTTACAGGGAATTCATGCAAGTATGATGTAAATGGGAACCTACACGCGCGACTAATGTCGGGGCTTCAGGCTGCCGAGGCTCTGTTCGAGAGGGACGGAGACTTCCTGGTGCGTGACTCCGGCTCGTCCCCGGGCGACTATGTCCTGAGCTGCTACTGGAAGAACGAGCCCATGCACTTTAAGATCATACGAGTGGTCCTGAGACCCAAAAAGGTGCGTCATCAGTGGTTCTCAAGCTTTTTATACCAAGTACCATCTCCAAAATGATTTAGATTTCGAAGTACAACGTCCCAATTCCAACGGAGTTGGGACGTTGTGTTAAACATAAATAAAAACAGAATACAATGAGGAAAAGAACCATCCGGACTGTTATGGACGCAAAGTTCAAAAGCCAGCATCTGCGATGGTATCGGGTAACTTTTCAGTCTTTAAAAAAAAAAAAAAAATTTTAAAAAATTCTAAGTTAATGATTATTTGCTAACAATCAAGTTCGTCAGTTTGAACATGAAATATCTTGTCTTTGTAGTGTATTCCATTAAACATAGGTTGAACATGATTTGCAAATCCTTGTATTCTGTTTTGGCGACCGGTTAGAGCGTCAGCCTCACAGTTCTGAGGAGCCGGGTTCAATCCCCGTCCCCGCCTGTGTGGAGTTTGCATGTTCTCCCCGTGCCTGCGTGGGTTTTCTCCAGGCACTCCGCTTTCCTCCCACATCCCAAAAAAAACGTGCATGAGTTGGAGACTCTAAATTGCCCGTAGGCGTGACTGTGAGTGCGAATGGTTGTTTGTTTCGATGTGCCCTGCGATTGGCTGGCAACCAGTTGAGGGTGTACCCCGCCTCCTGCCCGATGACAGCCGGGATAGGCTCCGGCACGCCCGCGACCCGCGTGAGGAGAAGCGGCTCGGAAAATGGATGGATGGATGGATGGATGTATTCTGTTTTTATTTATTTTAGTTTAACACAATGTCCCAACTTCATTGGAATTGGGGTGGTACTTACACGGCGGTGGTCCTGAGGCCGGCCGGGCCCCCCGGGCTGGATGACTGCTTGGTGTCGGGGCTAACCTCAACCTTTTTCCTGTTGGGAAAAAATATGTATGCGCGTGTGCGTGTTTGACAGGGCTACTCCCGGGAGCTGTTCCAGTTCGAGGAGGACCGCTTCGACAACGTTCCCGCTCTGATCCGCTTCTATGTGGGCGGGCGACGGCCCATCTCCCAGGCCTCGGGCGCCGTGGTCTTCCACCCGCTGACCAGGACGCTGCCCCTGCGCGTCATCGCCGAGCGACAGCAGGCCGACTGTAAGAGCGCCGCAGGAAGATCGGCGGAGGGGAAGTCCCATCACGAACGCAGCAAGCGGCTCAGCTTCAGCAGCGCCCTGGGAGACGCCCTGCACATCAACCCTCTGCTCAGGTGGGCTGGAAGCCTTGCCTCGTTCGCCTCGGTACCAAACGCAAAGCCCGCTTCCTGATAAACCTCTCTTCCTGTGCGGCAGGAGCGGGAGTCACCCCGGCAACCTGGAGAACCTCGGCTGCAGGCCTTCACTTCAGTCAGCCCAGTCGGACAGCAACCTGAGGCCCGGTACCCGTCGCATTCTCTCACATACTGTATACGGACAAAAAGAATTGGTCTTAGCCATCCAATTGAGTCAGGCGTTGCCTTCAGGGACATTCTGAAATCACATTTATTTCCTCACGGCTCGGGATGTTCAGTATCACTTTTTTTCAGACCGACACCAGTACAACTGTTGACTCTTGAGTACTCGCAGAGTACCAAGTACCGATACCAATAGTACTTTTCAAACCTAAACGTTCAATGAACACAATGACAGATCATTGTAAAAAAAAAAAGACATTTCTCTCTTTCTGACACACACGATGATCCGCAGTGTAGCTCCAACTACTGACAAGGAGGACATTTTTTTGCCCTACGTATTGGTGGCTGGTCTCGGCAGCCTTCACGAGTTCTCAATACCTTCAAATGAGGCCGGTCTCTGCCCAATAGCGATACCTAGATATCTATTCGCAACGTTGTTCCAAATACCTAATTATCTAATCTAGTTAAGTCGAGTGTCCCAATAGTTTTGTGCACTTCATTAGCCGAGCATCATCCAGCGACGTTTTTCCTCTTCATCACGCAGGCGCTCCTCAGAAAGCCAAACCGGAGGACGTCGGCCCGCCTTCCATCTCGCCAGTGTTCCGCACAGGGAGCGAGCCCCTTCTCAGCCCCAAGCCGCGCCAAACGCATCCCTGCCACCCCGGTAACGTACGCGCACGCTGACATTGAATCTTTCTATTGGCCCGCATTGGATTGTTTACCTCATGTTTTATCCACTCACCGCAGGCGGGGGTGTGACGCTGCGGGGGTCCGACGGACAGCTGCACTCCCGAGCGCCCCCCAAGCCACTTAGGATATCTGCCGTGTTCCCCAAAGCGTACCGACCCACTCCGCTGTCAGACCGGAAAGACGACCCGTCCGCTTTCTATGACGAGCTGGTCGTTCAGGTCTGCCCCTTTCATGCGGGGACCCTGCAAAACGCACTTACAAATAGCCACATGACATTCAAATCATCATTCCCCATTCAAATGAATTGAAATGCCATCAATTCGTTCCAGTCCCCCCAAAAAACACACATTCCATTTGTTACCTTTCGAACAAAAGTTGGGAAAATTCCAGGTCAACTTTTTCACCCCATTCCATGTTGGTACGTTTCACTAAGAACGTTTCAAAAGTTCTGGGTCAACTTCATCACCCCCATTCTGTGTACCTTTCATACAGCTTGGTTGAAAATTGCTGGGTAGACTACGACTCCAAATTCCGTGTAGGTACCTTTCACACAGAAAGGTTGAAAAATGCTGGGTTGACTTCATCACCCCAATCCATGTTGCTACCGTTGATACAGAAAGCTGGAAAAATTCCAGGTCAGCTTTATAACCCCATTCCATGTTGGTACCTTTCACACAAAAGGCAGGGAGGGTAAACACTAGGTGGACTTCATCCCCCTGTTCCGTGTCGATACCGTTCACACATGAAGGTTGAAAATTGTTGAGTTGACGATGCCCCCACATTCTTTCACACAGAAAGTGGGGAGGAAAAGACTAGTTTGCCTTCGTCCCCCCCATTACACGTCTGTACCTTTCTCGCATGAAGGTTGAAAAATGCTGGGTTGGATTTCTCCTTGCATTTTGTGTTGGTACCTTTCACGTAGAAAGGAGAAAAACGCTGGGTTGACTATGTCCCCACATTCTGTGTCCGTACCTTTCACGCAGAAAGTCGAGTCAAGTCATTGCTTGGTTTAAGCAAGTCGCAAGTCAAGTCATGCAATCTCGCTCCAGTCACAACATACTGTATATTGGCGTGGTAACAACATGCTTTTTCACAACCCCCCCCTCCATAAATCACACTTAAAAAGGTATTCACACCTTTATAGAAGTTAGATGAAGAACAATTGCACTGAATTGCTTTAAAGTTGAACGCAACTTTATTTCTGAACAAACTATGCCGTGTGCTTTGTGATGACAGCCTTTTAAGTCCTACGGTTCTTAAGCGAAGCCAAGACAAATATAATTCGATGCGTATTACATCCCCACATTCTTTATTGGTATACTTCACACAGAAAGCGGGGAGAAGAAAGTACCTTTTGAAAAATGCTAGGTTGACTATGTTCCCAAATTCCGTTTTGGTACCTTTCACGCAGAGAGAAGGAAACTGCTGGGTTGACTTCCTCCCCCCCATTGTGAATATTCCGTCTTTTACAGGCAGTATGAAAGTGACTTCTTGTGTCTTTGAGTCCTCACATGTTACCTTGGCGTGTTCAGGTTCCTCAGTCCCAGCGCAAAGGCCACGTGGATCGACTACGAGCAGAGGAAAAGTGGCAGAGTCGGGCGCGGATCACCGAAACCTCCTTTGGCTTCCTGGATGCTGACAACGAGAGCGAGGCGGCGTCCCGTCTGCCGCGACTTCCCGACAAGGATCGCTTCGAACGTCCGCAGGTTCCGACCCACCGCACGACTCAACAGAGTGGTTGCATTCAAACTTCATGAATTCTTCCTTGACCCCGCCCTGTCTCTCCACAAATTCTCAGGAACTGCGTAAAGTTTTTCTTGCTTATTTCTACTCACTCCCCCAAAATGGCAGTGAAAAGGTCAAACTCCCCGGCTGAGGGGATTACAAACAGTATCTTCAATGCCAGTCCAAAGTTTGCAGTCTTCATACCCCCATTCCTGTGCGTGTACCTTTTGCGCTACAAAGTTGTAAAACGACACGTCAACTTTGTCGCTTTACTCTGTGTTAGTAAGTTTCACACAGAAAGGTAGAAAAATGCCAGATCCACTTCGCCACCCCCATTCAGTTTCTGTACCTTTCACGCAGGGAAGAAGAAAAAAATACCATGTTGACTGAGTCCCAACATTCTATGTTGGCACCTTTCACGCAGAAAAGTGGAAAAACACTATTTTGACAAGCTGTGTCAGTACCTTTCATGTGGAAAGGTTGAAAAATTCTCGAACTTCGCCTCGCCATTCCGTGTCGGAATGTCATGTTAACTGCATTCCCACATTCCGTGTTGGCCCCTTTCTCACAGAAAATTCTCTGTTGACTGTGTGTCCCCCCCCCCCCCCCACCCCATTCACCTTTCATGCAGAAAGATGGAAAAATACTGGGTTGAATTCGTCCTGCCATTCTGGATGTGTAACTTTCAAAATTCTGGGTTGGTTTCCGTACCTTTCACACGCACAGGTTGAAAAATACTATTTTGACTGTGTTTCTACATTCCGTGTTGTCACCTTTCGGGCAGAATTGTGTAAAATTACTGGGTTGACATTGTGTGTTGGTACCTTTCGCAAAGAAAATTGAAAAATACCGGTTGGCTTCGTCCCTGCATTCCTTCTTGGTACCTTTCATGTAGTAAGGTTGAAAAATGACATATAGACTGCATCGCTAAATGAATTGTTGGCTCCTTTTATGCAGAAACGTTCAAAAGTGCTGCATTAACTGCATGCCCGCATTCCATGTTGGTACCTTTCAAGCAAAAAGGTTACAAATTCTGTGTCGACTGCATCCCCACAACGTGTGTTGGTACCTTTCGCGCAGACAGGTGGAGAAATACTTGGTTGACTTTGTCCTGCGATTCAGTGTTGGTACCTTTCGCGCCGACGGGTGGAGGAATGCGATGTTGACTTGATCCCTTCTGTTCTGTGTCTGTACCATTTAAAATAACTCGACTGCTGCTTTACAGTATTTTAAATCTTTGACAGAGATTTAGCAAAATGTCTGTATCAGATTTATCCGCTTGTGCGTTTTACACAGACCACAGCGAGGCGGGATATTTGAAAGAAAGTCTCTCTTTTTTCCCCTCCACCACGCTCACAGACGGAGTGGAACTCGTGCTTCCAGTTGGAGCGGTTCCAGTCTCTGCTGTTGCCGGACAACAACCGTCCGCTGGAGCCGAGCGTACTGCTGGCGCTCAAGGAGCTCTTCGACCGCTCGGACCCCAACACTACCGCGCTGCACATACTCAGCGTGGACTGCCAGGTGGCGCGCATCGCGGGCGTGACGGCCGAACACAGGAGAACGATGGGAGTGGGCTCGGGGCTGGAGCTCATCACGCTGCCGCACGGCCGACAATTGCGGCGAGACCTGCTCGAGAGGTACCGAGTGCTCTCATTAAGAATCCGTATCCGCTTCACGCAATAGAAATAAGCAGAATGACCCCCCCAAAAAAAACCATAGTGATCACGTGCACACATGAGCACATCAGCAGAGCGAGCCCTCCCCAATGTGGCGCCCGAGACCAGATTACATTTGCCCCCTGGCAGTTTTAATATGGCATGTAGGAATACTCGGTTATGAAGTATTGATGATGATGATGATAATCAACTGCTTAGCACATCCGCCTCACAGTTCTGAGGACCCGCCTGTGTGGAGTTTGCATGTTCTCCCCCCCGTGCCCGGGTGGCTTTTCTCCGGGTACTCCGCTTTCCTCCCGCATCCCCAAAACATGCATGCTAGGTTGATTTGAAGATTCCACATTTAGTTTTTGTTTCTATGTGCCCTGCGATTGGCCGGCGACCAGTTCAGGGTGTGAACTTTTCCTCCTGTTGACAAAGAACACAAATTGGATGCTTTTCATATAAAATATTGATTAGATCCTTCATAAAAGTAATTATTATTATTATTATTATTTTTTTTTAAATGTGCCAAGCATTCTTGTATTTCATAGACTAAGCACTGAATAATTCTTTATTAATCCCCCCCCCCAAGTATCATTTAGAACTCGCGGAACTTTACTATTAACAAACCGTCTTCATAACGGAAAAGACAAAAGTGCACAAGAATGAAGACAACAACAAGTTTATATATCAGTCACATGAGTCGCACTAGTTCCATGTTGCCCCTCAAACTTTGTGGATACAAGTGCATAAATGATCCGAAGTACTCATTAAAGCCATTACGGTCTTGTCTTTATATGTTCATAAAAATGGTAAAGACGTGCAGTGTTTCTGACACTTTCACAAATTCATCCATATTTCCGATATAACACCATCCATTTTGCCGTGTGTAATTATGTGAATGCAAAATGGCCGCCGGATCCCGGCACTCCAGATGTTCAGCGCGATATGTCTTTACGGTTATCGATGAAATGATATGCCGATGAGCCTTGGATTTGAGCCTTGACTGCAGGCTTAGCGTTTTCCTACACTATGCTGCCTAATTGGTGAGCCGGCGCTGTGTCGTGCCATCTATCGGGGCGCTCCCCTCGCCAGTTGTTTATGATAACCGCCGCCCGGCGCAATAGAACTAAACACCGACGTCCCCGCAGGCACCATCTAATTGCGTTGGGCGTGGCTGTGGACATCCTGGGCTGCACGGGCACGGTGAGCCAGCGGGCCACGGTGCTGCATAAGTTCATCCTACTGGCGCGGGCCCTGAAGGAGCACGCCCGCGACCTCTACGCCTTCTCCGCCGTCATGAAGGCGTTGGACATGCCTCAGGTGGGCCGCAACTGCCGACTTTGTCGGAATGATGTGAATAGGGAATATGACTCCCCATCGACTGTGACTTCACCACTTTATAGCGCTGTTCGAATGTGCGGCGGGTATCCAAAGTCTACACACCCCTGTTCAAATCCCAGGTTTTCGTGATGCAAAAACATGAGCCAAAAGGGGAGGGGAGGAAACATGAACAACTGCGATAATGCGCTGTGGTCCAAAACTACTTTTTTTATTGGACTAATGAGTCAACAACAGTACATAGTGAACGAATGCATGATTCCCAATCAAGCGACTGCGTTTGCCTGAATCACTGCACAGGGATTTTAAATGGACTTTTTAGTCAACTCGATGCAGTAGTAGACTATATCAAAAAATCTGACATTATTCTTGTTACATGATGACGTTTTATTCTCAAAAGATTTGACTTTATTCTCCTATCCTACTATTGCAACATTGGTTCTTTTTTCATATTTCAATGAAATACAAATTAAGTCTGGGGGAAAAAAAATGTATTCTCATGAATTTGACATTTTTTTGACCAAAAGATTTACTTGTTACTTTATTCATTATAATTTGGATGTCCAATGACTTTATTCTCAAAATATTACAACATTTTTATCTCGAATCCCCCAAAATATACATTGATTCCATTTTACTTGAAAAATCCATCCATTTTCTGTGTTGCTTATCATTACTAGGGTCGCGGGCGTGCCGGCGCCTAGCCCACCTTCGGGCGAGAGGCGGGGTACACCCTGAACTGGTCGCCGGCCAATCGCAGGGCACATAGAAACAAACAACCATCCGCACTCACATTCACAATTGTCACAAAAGTCTTCCATCAACCTAGCATGCGTGTTTTGTGGGGAAGTGGGAGGAAACCGGAGTACCCGGAGAAAAGCCACCCGGGCACGCGGAGAACATGCAAACGCCACACCGGCGAGGCCGGATTGGAACCCGGGTCCTCAGGCAGTCGTCCACCGTGCCGCCCCATTTTGGGAATATTGGAAAAAAATACTTTATTCTTGTAATATGGCTTTTTAGTCTAAGAATAAATCCAAATGTTTTCTCTTATTACATAAAAAATACAACTTGAATCTCCCCAAAATAGGAATGTATTTATCATAACTTTATAAATCATTCATTTAAGTAATAGTGTGAAAAATACTAGATTCTCATAATGTTACAACTTTTTATTAAGAAAGTCTGACTTTGTTCTGCTAGTATTACAACAGTTTTATGTTGAAAGGAATACTTAAAATCCTTCCAAAAAATAGGATTTATGAATATAAATAAGATTCTGAATGAGTTGATGTTTGTAATATTCGCGGTAAATGACTACCTTTTTATTCTTAAAAACTTTGGACTCCGTTCTACTGACATGACAACATGTTCATATTAAAGAACTAAAACTTTCAATTTGAGAAAATATACATTTCTTCTCATAAGGTGTACTTTTTTTCTCATAAATCGGAGTTTAATTTTTGGGCCAAAAAAAGCTTGATTCTCGTGTATTCACTTGCACGCAGGTGGTGCGACTGGAGATGACGTGGCGCTTGTTGAGGAGGAATCACACGGAGAGCGCCGTCCTGTTCGAGAAGACCCTCAAGCCCTTCATGAACTCGCTGAACGAGAGCGACGGTAAGACGCGCGCAAAGCCAAAGAAAAAGCCAGGGCCCAGCTGGGCCAGACAAATATTTGAGCTCAAGGGGCTACATTTCAATTGTTCAAAACAATTGATGGGCGTTGAGGTAAAAAAAACAACAAAAAAAACAACTTTATTTTGATATTTTTATATCAAATAATAACAGATATCTATAACTAAATATTATTAATATATGACATTTTTGTAATGTATATTTTAAATGTTTATTTAAATTGTTTATTGTAATATTGTTTTACCATACAAAATACTCACTTTTTTGTTTTGTTTAATTTTACTTGAATATTTAAATGTTATTATTCAGAAGAAAAAAAATAAACAATTATTTAACAAAATACATACAAACCTTGTTACTATATAATAAAAAAAAGTTGTATATTTTTCTTGAATTTCTCTATTGTGGGACTAATAGAGGTTATCATATAATAAAAAATAACCTGCTATTTAATCAAATAATTACAAAAGAACTTGTAACTATGTAAAATACTTGGCCAATTTTTTTCCTCTTATTTAGATTAACCATTTTTGATTGAATTAAATTAAAATGTTAACTATTTATACAAGATTATTTCACAATTTCTTTTCTTTTACGATAAATAACAACCAATTATTAAAATGAATATGTTAAATGTATATTTAAGTGTTCATTTTACTAATATGTTTCTTTAATTATTTACAGTAAATAAATCAATCAGTTGTTTAAAAAAATAAAAACAGTATTTTATTTATTTTACCAAACTTTCAAAGAACAAATGACTCAATTATTTCAGTCAAACTACACGGTGTGTGTGTGTTGTGTGTTTTGGGGGATCTGGTCAGATCGATGTTAAATGTATATGAAAATACATATTTTATAATGTTCTTTTCTCATTTACAATAAATACATCAAGTGATTATTTGATCAAATAAAACATGTTAACTGTATATATGTAAAATACTTGATTTGACTAATATTTGGATCATATGTACGATGAATGAATGACTCAATTATTTCAGGCAAAATACACAACGCGCATGTTTTAACGAGTGTCGTGTGCGTGTGTGCGTGTTGAGAGAGTGTTTTGGGCGGTGCAGTGGCCGTGCCCCACCTGGTGCCCGCGCTGCTGCTGCTGGAGGGTGAGGACGGCGTGGAGGACAGCGAGCGAGACGTCCAGACGCTCTACGACGTCCTACAGGCGGCACGGCGCCACGCCACGCACGCGCGCGACTACCAGCAGCACGCCAGCGCTCTCCTCAAGGGTACGCGCGCCCACACCCACCCACACACACACACACACACACACACACAATCACAATCACTTTTCAACTCATGCCCATGTAGCCAGCTGAAATGCTGCAGGAATTCTACATTTTAAGTCAGAAAATACGCCTTCGTTCTTGTAATAGGCCGTCAAGAGCTTTATTCGGAAACTATACGAAGATATCCATCCATCCATCCATCCATCCATCCATTTTCTGAGCCGCTTCTCCTCACTAGGGTCATCGGGCAGGAGGCGGGGGGCACCCTCAACTGGTTGCCAGCCAATCGCAGGGCAACATACAAACAAACAACCAACCATTTGCACTCACAGCCACACCTACGGGCAATTTAGAGTCTCCAATGAATGCATGTTTTGGGGATGTGGGAGGAAACCCACGCAGATATCATTCTCTATTATGTTTTTCTTTTTTTTTTTTTTTTCCACCAGAAAAAAATATTTTATTCTTGGAGAAATAAATAGTATACTCCTTTATTCTGATATTTTAATTTTAAAAAAGTCCAATTTAATGACCGTAATATTAGAAAATCTTTACGTAATTTTTTTTTTACTTTAATTATTAATTTATTTTCACAATTTCATTGCTTTTTACAAAAAAATTACTTTTGTCTGCTATTTACTTTTCCCACAAAATAGAATGAATTTTATATCAAAATACTTAATTATTATTATTATATTAGGACTTTATTATAATTCTTCATTTTAATTAGATTTAATTCTTGTAATATGCAGTTTTTTTTTAAATAAAAACTTTTTTTCTTGTAACATTATGACTAGGTCAAAAAATACCATTCTGCTCTTAAAAAAAAGAAATATGACATTTTATGTAAAAAAAAAACCAATCAAACCACTGTTCTCATAATATTACAAAGAAATTATGTCAAAAATGCATGCTCCTATGTTTGATTTAAAAATAGATATTTGTGTAATATTATACATTTTATTTCCATAATTTAGGCCATTGCGGTAATATTATGACTTGGTTTTAAAAAACTATTCTTTATGATCATGTTTTTAATAAAAAAAACAAAAACAAAAAAAGGACTTTATGCTTGCAATGTTACGACGTTAATCTCGAAAAAAGCCATCTTTCTCATAATGTTTTTTTTAAATGTACCAAATCAAAAGGACTGACCGCATCCCTCTCTAGGCGACTGGACGCCCATCCCCGAGATGCTGGAGGCCTTCCGAACCGAGTTTGCCCTGCGACTCTTCTGGGGCCAGTCGGGCGCGGAGGCGGACAAGAACGAACGCCACGACAAGTTTGACAAAATTCTCAGCGTGCTCTCGGACAAACTGGAACCGGTCGAGATCAGACCCGAACCGACCCGGCCCCTCAGCTGAGACCGTGGAAACTGCTGTCCTGATAAAAAGGTGATTCCAGTCAGGATGAGAGAAATCTTTGTCAAAGTTCAATCAAACGGATACAACCGGTGGACCTTTCGGTCTTTAAGTGGACCACAGCCCAAACTCCCCCAATCTGCTTTTTGTGAGGACGAGGAGTTCGCCGTCATTTCTGTCCCAACACAAAAGCGCATTTTTACATTCAATTCTACGTGCAAGCAGTGGAGCCCATCGAGGCGTCTTTTGTGATGAAAATGTTATTTTGCGTCAGGACAGAGATGTCCTTGTGCAAATGAGCCGAATTGGATTGCGGCCCAACTACGCAGTTGTACCAACTTCTCCGACGTGTGATTTTGAGTCGAGGCAGAAACAGCATAACAGACAACGCTTTGTCAAATAGGAAATGATGTGAATACAATATGAGCACGTCTGCCTCACGATTCTGAGGACCGGCTTCAAGTACATACATACATACATACAACTGGACTCGTCACTCTTTAGCTTGACCGGAGTTGTACAAACGTCACCTCTATCTTTGGGGATGAGAATGTGATTTGAAGAACTCCTTGTCATAGTTCAATTGCACATATGAGAGGACTCCTGAGTCGAAGAGAACCGCAGCCGCGCAAACGTTCCAAAGATTTTGCGATGAAGGCGAATTTGGACATCACAGAAATGTCGTGGTTCAAGCGCGGCCCATCTGGGCGCTTGTCCACTAGAAAATGAGCACATTGTGGTTTTCCACTGATTCTGGATCAATGTTGGCGTACTCGGCTGATGCTTGCCACACTACAAAATGTTTTTTTTCCACTTGTGTAAATATTATCGTTGAGTAAATTCACTCGCAGTATTTTGACATATGAACACATCAATAATTAGCACCGCAACTCGACTCGCATCAATAAGATCAGCAAGTCACGTTATACTTGGTTCATATTTAATGTTTATTATATTTCTGTTTACAATTGAGCCGTTTTCGCACAGCGTCCTCGTGCCCGTTAGGCCCCAAATGCGGCGCAGACCGTGTGACCCTGAATAGGCTCCTAAACTAAGAATAATAGTCAAATCAATGACATCACTGTGCCTTTGATAGACAAACGTTGACGGTGTCAAGTGGGCGTGACGTAGGAAGGGCCGCCCTAAAACAACAACAACGCAGCAGATTTTCACTTTTCACAGCAGTTTTTGCAAAAAACAACAAGAAATGCAAAAGACAGGATTACTGACTATTCTTAAGATTTCCTAATATTGTTTTTTAGCTTTGAAAATGCTATTCCTGTTTTTTTGTTCTTGAAAAAAATGACTTTTTGAAAAATTGTTGTGAGATTGACTTTTTTTTCTTGAAAATACTTTATGCTCATTACATTTTCTCCAACAAATATGACCTATTATTATTACATTTTAAGCAAACAATTATGACTGGTTTTGTAACGATTTCAATCATGAAAAAAATGTAACATTACTTTATATTTTTAAGAATAAATACCTTTTTATTTAGAAAAAATACAACAATCTGATCCATGAAGTGAAAACTTACTAGTTTGATCTGTTTTTTAACAAATGTTTTCTCATAAGATCACTACTTTTTCCCCCAAAAGATGTCTTTATTTTTGTAATATAATTTAATTATAAATTTAAAAAAAAAGCTTCATTGTCGTAATATTACGTTTTTACTGGTCATTTTTTTGGGTTAAAAAAATGTAACATGCTGTTTTTATTCTCTCCAGAAAATACATTTTGGTAATTTTTGTAAAAAAATATGACTATCCCCATACGATTGTGACTAAAAAAAAAAAAGAGAATATTTTCATAATACATATAAAGACTATCGGTTAGAATGTTTTTTTTCCCCCTCAACTTTATTCATAATATTAAGCTTGAATGCAACTTTATTCTGAAAATGATTTTCTAATAAGATTCCAACTTTTTTTCCCCTTCAGAAAACATGACTTTATTGTGGTTGTATCGTTCATCTTGGTAACTTCCGTGGAAAGACGATATGTTATTTTCCGGAGTAGTGGTTTCGTTCAGTTATTTCGATTTTTGAAAATGACAAAAGTCCAATCCGATCGGGAAAGCGGGGCACAACTTCAGCAGGTTGCGAAATAAAGTGTTTGTTTGTTTGTTTGTTTGTTTGTTGTCACGAAATGCACTGTGAAAGAAGTTGTCCATTTTCTACATGGAGAAGTTTCAACCGCACGTTAGGAGGAGAGTTTGACGTAGGAGGACGGGATGAAGCCCTCCTCCCCGTTGGCCCGCAGGACCCTCATCCAGCCGTCGCCTTTGTCTTCCTCCATGACGCTCAGGAGCTCGCCGTCCGTCACCGAGATGGTGCCCTCGCTATTCCCTGCGTGCCAAAAGCAAATGCGTCGGCGCTTCAAACGTTGGGAGACCGCGTTAGGGGCAGAGGGAACGGTGCCCCACCACACGGCGCCTTTTGTGTCGTTGACATCATCAAGTGGAAACATAAGCTTCGGTTTTTTTTTGGGGTTCTTTTTTTCTGAAAATAATTAGATTTTACTCTCTTAAGGTTACGAGGGGGTTTTCCCAATTCAATGTGACTTTATTCTTGAAAAGACCATTTAGAATATCACGATTGCTTTTTTTCCTCCATTGCGCTTTTCAGGAAAAAATGACAATCTGGAAAAAAAATACAGCTTCATTCTAATATTACATCTAAAAGCTTCTTTATAAACATGAAAAATACGACTTTGTTATTAACAGAGACAGCTTTACTGTCCATTATGTTTTTCTAAAAAAGACTTTCATATTTTTTATCTTCAATATACTTGACTATATTCTCATAATATGACTTTTTAATCCTGATAAATTTAGACTTTATTCTTAAAAAAAATCTAATGGAAAAAACTACTATCTAAAACTACATGACTTTATTGTTATAGGACTGTTACAAAATGTAGTCTATAATTTTTTTTCTAGAAAAAACCCCAACAAAAACGGAAAACAAATAGTATAATGACATTGTGTTTAGCATGGAAAATGCAGCTTTATTCTTGAAAAATAAAACCAACTTCTCTAGTCCCCCCGAAAAAAGGTTTATTCTGGAAAATACTATTCTCAGAGTAAAGGTTTTTATCTTAAAAAATGGGCCTATGACTTCATTCAAAAGAAATGATGATTACTTTATTTTTAAAAACGCGACTATATTCTATTGTGTTTTTTCCCCAAAAAGCCCGTTTGATTCTTTAACAAAATGATTCTCACGACCTTGATCACAAAATACAAATGAATCTAGAACACTTCACTCTTGAAAAAAATACAACTAATATTGCTTAATTACAAGCATTATTAGTTATACAAAGAAATGCAGTTTTGAAATCTGCCTAGTAACAAACAAGCGGACCTAGCTAATTGTTTGCTAGTGTGGGGGAAAAACCTTCAAAGCTGTACAAAGCCGTGCACTGGCTGAACTCGTCAAAGTCGTCGTCAAACTCGGTGTAAATGTTCTGCTGCTTCTCAGGCGTCACGACACTGTGGACACACGCACGCACGCACGCACACATAAGAGCAAATGTCATCAGTTCCTTGCGTTGTCCCTCAGAAAACAAGTTTGTCCTCACGTGTTTGGCGCGTGGTGGCTGTTGTTGTTGTTGTTGATGGCGTTGGCACATTCGTCTCCTCCCACCGCCTCGGACAACCACGTCTACGGAAGCACGGAAAAAGCGTGACGAGGAGCGTCGTAAAAAGCCGCTTCTGCCGTTCTATTGTTGTACTTCGTATTTGGCGATCTCGCCACGCAGGTATCCCATGTTGTGCACCGTCTCGGCGATCTTGGGTTCCAAAGTGGACGGGTCTCCCAAGTTGGCGTTCTGCTCGTACACGCCCTTCATCTTTTCCAGAGCCTCACTGACACACACAAATGCACAAATTATTACTTTGTATAATTACACTTGATTTTTCATTCAATTGTAGTAGATTTGTCAGTATACTCGGATCTATTTCAGTTCATATAGTTACTTTCATTTCAAGTACTTTTTAATTACAAATATGGAATAGTGTTTCATTTGTATTCTATTCACAAAATCCAACGTCATTTTAAAGATGTATTTTCATTGTAAATCAATTTGTCTTCAATATTTATAATTACAGTCAATTATGTCTTTAAATTTTTTTATGAAATGTAGAATGTAATCATACATTAAATGTATTATTTCATTAGATCCTTCATTTAAAGTAGGCATTTTGGAATATATTTTTCGAATTTGATGGCATTGTACAAATTCATTTCAGTAGTGTGTTTTACCGACAAAATGGCCTTCAAATTCAATGTTATTTCATGTTTATTCATCTTGACTTGAATTGAAACTCATTTACATGTGTTTCCATTTCAAATGTGTACATGTTAAACATCTGTCATTCAAAATATCAATTTTTTGAAATGATTCCTTTCACGTTGAAGTTTTTCAATGTTTGCCGCGATTCAAAAGCGGTGCCCACAGAGAATGGATGTTATTTCCATTTTTGACACACTGTACGTGGCGCCATCCCTTCAATGTTAAATGACCGCACACTAACCGACCGTCCGCTTTATTGGGAACAGCCAATAAAGCTCTGGAGCCGGCCGCCGCCGCAGCGAGCGAGGGAGGGTCGGCGCTCTTCACCTGGTCTCCTGCTCCATGTGAAGCTTTTTGAACACGTCGTGGATCTTGGCCTGCAGCTTCTTCTTCCTCTGCTCGGGGGGGAGGTGAGAGAAGTCCTCGGCGGGAGGCGGCTACACACACGCGCACACATTTACTGTACGCGTCAACGATGCCGACCACCGCGATTCCACACAAAAGCCACAATCGTTCGTTCTTTTTGTCTTCTGTGATGTCATCGCAAATCTTCCCCACATTTTGGTTCCCAAATTTGCTTGCGATTTGGTCAGAGTTAGTTCGGATTCTTTCAAATGATATTTGCTTTGCTTTGGTTTGGTTTGGTTTTACCTTCATTCTTTTGGGAAAAGTTGCCTTCATGACATTTTTGTATTACTATTATGAATTGCATTTCATATATGATATCATGACATTATGAATTGAACAGAATTAAAGGCAGTCACGTAGGGTGTAATATGTTAAACTATCGCACACTCCATTTCAAATTACATAACGCATTTTTATAAAAACTCGAATTGCAAAATGAAACCAACACTTAAAGAAATGAGAATTCAATTTAATTTCATAATATTAAAAAGAAAATTCCAAATTCAATTAAAAATGAAATTTAAAAACTAAAATTGAAAATAAAAATAAAGAAACAAAGAAATAAAATCAAGAATTGCGTTAACACAAAATCCAAAAAAACCCTGAAAATTCATTAAAAAGCAGAAAAACTTAATTGAAATTACAACTCAAATTCAAAACATTTTGTTTTAATTTTAAATAGAAATGGAACTTTAAAATTTAAAAATCAAAATACAATTTTAAATAAGTAAAAATGACAATGAAAATTACACACTTTCATAAAAGACCTAACAAAAACTAAGAAACAAAACAATTAATCCAACATGTATAAACTAATTTAATTAAAATTTAAATTATGTAAATTTGTTGATGAAATACAACTTAAAAAATATTGCTAAAAATCGATTTGAAAATGCAATTGTTATTTAATTTAGTTTTCTCAATTTGATTGGCATTCTTAGGCTAAAAAAGCAAACATTTAATAAATAATATTTTCCCCCAATTGACATCCATTTCCTGGCTACTTGATTAGGTACACTTGCACAAAGCTCCAATCAGGTATTAATATGACTAACCTTTTTATTTATCTATTATCTTGTACTTAGTTGTACTTAATTGCGCTACAGCTTACCGACAGATGTTCCTAATATTTTGGCTGGATGAGATCACCAAAATATTAGGAACAACTTTTGCTCAGATTTTCCGTCACTATATTTTTGCAATGCTGTACCAAATGAAGCGGCCATTGGGTATGACATCACAGAATCAATGATTGATTCATTATTATTGTCAAGAAATGAACAAACAAAACAGCACCTCCCCGCACCGTGAGATCAAATGATCAAATGTTACCACGTGTTTCTCAGCATGCGACGTCTGGACGGAAAGAGAGCATCGTTCATTTGAGTGTGACACACACACGTGAAAAACGTGGAAAACGTCAAATTCCCTATAATGCTGCGTGTGTTCCAAGTGCTGTTTGTGCGCTGTTGTGTGGAGAGGAAACAAGTCAGTGCAGGAATTAGACAGGCCCCACGGGGAAACCACAGGAATGTGCACTTTGTTTTACAAGGGTACTCGCTTTTCAGCATTCTTTCTTTCTTGTGTGTGTGTGCGCGCGTGTGTGTGTGTGGATTTTAAAGCTGTTGTCGTGGCGACCATAGAAGAGGGTTAGGGTCAACAATGGACGGAAACAATCTTTAAATACCATGAGCATAATTGGACTTACAAGGGCACAAATGCAAAAAAAAAAACCACAAATAATGATTCCCATATAACCTGAACACTGGTGACCAATGACTAATGATGTATCTGACCAATGGCACATGCTACGCTTAACGAATGACATGTAGGCCCAACGGTGACGAGTAAGTGACGTGATGGACCAATCTCTGGTGCTGCGTGTTAAATGCCTGACATTTAAAGCGACCGATCCAGGTACGCGTGTGTGTAATCACCTTGTGCTTCCTACTGATTGGCCACAGCTTGGATCGAAATTTGGGAAGGTTGAGGCTGGAGTCGGAGCTGGCCGCTTTGATTCCCTGCGTGTAGTCCTCGAAGTCGACGTCGGAAGGACGCTCGAAGCCCGACTTGTGCTGCTCCACCAACAGCACAGAGTCCTGATGGGACCGAGACAAACAAAATGAGCGCGCGCGCACACACACACACACACACACACACCTTGAACTCATTAACGCACAACCTTGAACACGAAGAAACCAAAACACAACATGAACACAGTAGGACAACACTTGAAGACACAAACACATTAACAAACAATCGGAACACAAACAAACCACCTTAACATAAAGACAAACACACACACACAACACACAATATGAACGCGCAACCTGAACCTGAAGACAAAAACACACACTGGACACATTAACCAAACATTTGCCGATGTAACCTCAAAACAAGCACACAATCACACAAAGAACCCCAAACAAATCCACACAACATGAAGATATTGACACACAACCCACAAACACAAAGACACTAATGCATCTCTGTTATTGACCAAAAGTGACCAGTCATGTGCTTGAGAACTATCTGCACCATTTGCACAATTGTCACTGTTCCAGATTGTCGCTCTAGTCATTAGTCATTTCAAACTGCTCTCAACTGCATCATTCGCACAGTTGTCAAAAAGGAAAGAAAAAAGAAACATTGTATTAGCATTACCGCATTATCGTTAATCTTTCATTGCTCAGTGACTCACTGTAGTCTATTTTTATGTTTTTATGTCTCAAAAGTATTTGGGGCAAAATGGCTGTACGAGAGCGGCTCCAACTGCCGGAGACAAATTCATTGTGCGTTTTTGACACACAACATTAACACGTTAACACACAACCTGAACATAGAGACACAAACACTCGTTGAACGTATTTACACGCAATCTGGGCAGAAACAAAATTGAACATAAACAAACAAACACACAACATGAACACATTAACTCACAACCTCAAGACACAAACACTCAACCTAAACACAAAAACACACTCAACACATTAACACACAACCTGAATGTAAACACACACACACACACACACACAGCTTGAATATAAAACCACATTGACACACACAATGTGAACACACAACCTGAACATGAAGACGGAAACACACTGAGCACATTTTCACACAACCAGCGTTTTTGTGTGTTCAGTGTGTAGTATTTGTGGTGTGTCAGCGTGTGACCGGCCTGCTTTGCGTCGACTTTTGCTCCGGCTGCCGAGATTCCGTCCAAACATTTGGAGATGATGGGCTGCACCTTCTTCTCCAAGTCGGAGAACTGGCAATATCCATCCGCCAGACGACGAATCCGACGCTCGTCTAGATCCTGGAGCTTCTACGCACAGATGTACACACGATGTCAACCGGTGCATACCCACAATGCACTGCATGCGGGTCTCAGCAGACCACGGGACGTGTTTCCTCGTAATCCATGTCTTTCGCGTGTTTGTCTTCAGCAAACTGCTTGCGGGCTTCCTCGTTAATTACACTGAGGAACAATTGGAATTTTTTTTCCCTGTCAAGTTAGATCTTTATTGTTGATGAAAAGGCTGATTCCCAAATTGTTCTAGCACGTCACGTTTTTTTTCTCCACAGCTCACCGTGGAGATAAGCACAATTCCACTCATTAGCTGCACTAAGACTTGCGAGCTGATTACGATTGGACTCATCTACAGCTACGTGGCAACTTGTTTGTGCAGTCACAATTGAGACAGTGCGCTGATAAGCGTGTGCAGCTCCCAATAGGTCAGTAGTATCAATATCTGGAAACAGAAAGCTAGCATAGTAGGAATTAAGAGGATTTGTGCCACGTCCTTTGTAAAACATAATAGTGTTAAATAAACATTGCAGTCATGCCTGTTTCTTTCATATTTCATTGTTTGAAGAGTTTTGTAAAACAAGTACAGTACGTTTCGTATTCTTTAAGAAAATGGGGATCTACAGTTCAAAAACTTGACGTGATAGAGAAAGACTGAGATCAGTTTTGGATTCCGCACCCAAAAAAGAGATAAAAACAGCTGTCAGACCTAACTCAACAAAGATTGCGTTCCCCGGTGTTATCTTCAGAGGAGGCTTCCTTCTGGGACGACAAGGCAAGCGACGTTTTTGCCAGCTTGTGAGCTTCAGGGCCTACCTCCTACCTGGAGACGAGTCGGCGACCTGATGGTGACTCGAGTCTCGGCCGATCGCGTCCCCGTCACGTCTCCCGGAGACGAGCCGTGTCGCCTGGGAGTCACGATAAAAACAAATTTCCGTGTCCTTTTGGAGACTTTTTCCAAGTCTCCGATGAGGAGACGTCTCCCGCAAGGTCTCTGCGACATCTTCCAGACTTGCTGCAGAGACGACTTCCGATTTCCGGAGTTCTTTGTGTCATATTGAACTTCCAGTGAGCAAAATATGAGAGAGTGCGAGAGCAATGACACTCAATTGAACACCACCTGAGACCTTGTAACACTAACGGGTCACATAACACCGGGCAGGAAAAATGGCTAATTGGGCCCCATTTGAACATTTTGGACATTAATGGCTGTGAGTCGAGTTATTTTGAGGGGACGGTAAATGTACACTGCTATACAAGCTGTACACTGACTACTGTTATTATTATGATGCTCTCACGTTGAATATTTGCGGTATCTCGGTGTAGTAGTAGTAGTTCTGCTCCTTGTTGTACTTCTGTAGTTGCGCGGCGTAGTCGTTGCGGCATTCCTCCGCCGTGTGCGTGCGGGCGTGCGCGTGCTGCTTGGCCTTCGGTGCAGGAAGAAGACAAGGGACGACAAAGTCAGCAGGAGAATGATGCTGAGAAACAATAAGACACGGATAACGCAACGCAGCCTATGAAAGCTCGAGCCTCGTCTCTCAGCATTCCCACAATAAGATTTGGGAGAAATAATGCCACTGCGAATGCTTGTCTTTCAGCATCCACCAATTTTGGTCAACCTCACTATTGGGACCGTGATTGACGGTCCATTTTTCAACCAATCAACGACAGTGAGTGCTCGTCCCTGAGCAGCCAATGTACTTTTTGTACGGGAAATAAATATTATGACTATATGTAAGTTGTTGTCTCTCAACATTCGCACAATATCATTTTCAACACATTTTACTATTACCGTACTGTAAACCTAATATGATTGTGAAAGCCTGTCACTCAGGATTGATCAACTACGAACGTTTGTCTCGAGGCTTTGCCCCAAATCACATCATTGATCAAGTATAACTATGAATGCTTGTCTCTTTGCATTCCCACATTTTGTAATTGTAATATTGTGACTGAGTCCTCAATGCTCAGCGTTCCCACAATATGATTTTAGGCTTAACATTGGATTACTGGGAATGATTGTATTTCACCATCCATTTTATGATGGGAAAGAAAAAGGAGTACATATTTGTACGTTTACTGGATCGGTAATTGTCATACCAACGCACATTTACACATTTGCTAAACGAAAGGAAATGTGACAGCAAGCTGCCGGATTAGCCCGATAAGTCTCGAGACTTGCGACATATAAAGAGGAAAAAGAAAGATAAAGAAGATAAACAATCAAAAGAAAAGCATCCGCACAAATGTTTTAATAACGTCATAACAATTCTTTTGGACGCACAATATCATCAGTGGGAATGCTTGTCTCTCAGGATTGAAGTGTGCGTGTGTGCGTGTGTGCGTTTACTTTATCTACGTCGATCTTTGTGGCGTTCGCGTCGTTCTCCGTTTTCTCGGCCTGTTGTGTTGCTTTTTCAGCCTCCGCCCACTCCTTGGCGAAGCGCCTCTTTGTCTACAGACACACACACACACACACACACACACTTAACGCATTACAATACAACCTGAAGACACAAACACCAACTTGAATGCACGCATACACACACACAACCTAAAGACACAAACACACAACCTGACAACAAAAACACATACTGAACACATTAACACTCGACCTGAACAACAACAAAAAAAACACACACTGAACAAAATAACACAAATGTGAACACACAGCGTCATGTGACTTACACTTTCCAGCTGTTTGAAGCTGCTCTCCAGGTTCTGTTGGGCTCGCTTGGCATCAGAAAGGTGCTGTGAAGGCAACACGATGCGTTCAGTGACGATTGTCGCTACGCCTGCTGTTGTGTGCGTTTAACTCACTGCTTTGCGGTCCTGTTTGAGGTCCTGCAGGAACTTGATGAGGTCCACGCAGATGTTGGTCATCATGTTCTCGCCGATCAACTCCCGCTGGCCCGCGTAGTCGTTTAACTCGTTCAAGATCTCCTGCAAGGCGGCGTGGTTGCTGAACCTGAACGCAACACACACACACACACACCGCACACAAAACAAAACATGCTTTGAACACACAATACGAACAGACAAACGTATCATACAAATAAACCACCTGAACACACACACATATGATGAGAAATATGAACACGCAGCATCGACATGAAGACAAAATCACACAACCTGAACACGAAGACACAAATTCACAGCCTGAATAACAAAGCACAGACACACAACTTTAAGAAACAAAAACACAAAACACAACTTGTACCTAAACAAACAAAACAAACACACACACAACTTCAACCTGAAGACACAAGAAAAAAACACAACAACAAAAAAACAGAACATGAAGACGCACACAATTTGAGCACACAAACAACAACAACCTGAGCCTGAACACAAAAAAACACAACCTGTACATGAAAACGCATGCACACAAATGGAAGACACAAAAACATGACAGAGAACCCAAAGTACACAACAAACAAATTGAACATAAACCCAAGCAGACACACAACAACGACCCTGAGACAACAAAAAAACACACAACCCGAAGCCACAAACACGCAATGACACAACAAACAGCTTGAACACAACAAAAACACACGTCATCATAAAAACACACAAACACAACTTTAAAACAAATACAAAAGACGTAACCCCAACGCACACACACAACCTTAACACAATTAGACAAAGACACAGCCCGAACACACACACTCTGAAGACACCAAAATACACTAACAAACTTGAATGCGACAAAACACACACAACCTAATTACACAAATCCACAACCTTAACATGGACTCTCACACACACAAACACAGACACACACATGCGCACACACACGCCTATACACACACAACCTTGACACAAATACACAAAGATGCAAACACACATCCTGAGCACGACGACGCAATGACACCACCTGAACACAAATACACGAACACACAACCTTAATAAGACATGAAAGACACAACCTGAACATTGAGACACAAACACACAACCTGAACACAAATATGCAAACACACCACTAACAACTTGAACACAACAAAAACATACCCTGTTACACAAACACATTACCTGAACATGCATGGAATCACAAACACACACGCACACACACGGTCACACACACACACTCTCACGACCTGAAAGTGGAGACACAACCTTAACACAAAGACGCCAACACGCAATGACCATGTAGTAGTTATTGCTGTAGTTGTGTTGTGACCTGCAGTCTTGATCATCTTTGCTTCCTTTCTTTGCGTACTTCTTTGACAGACTCCTGCAACACACGCAGTCAGCGTTATACAATCGCACAATGACACACACACACAAGGCGAGCGGCCCACACCTGAGCTGCTTGGCGTAGTTCTGCTCGAGCTCGGTGCGCTCCTTGACGAACTTGATGTAGCGCTCCACTAGGTCCAGGCCCGCCTGAGTGTGCTTGTCGATCACGTCGCCCTGGTCCTGACGTCACATCACACAGACGCACTTCACGTCAGCCATAATGTTGCAGTTTCGTTTTCAAGACCACGATATCCGAGACCAAGACTTACCAGGGGCCAGAACTCACTGAGACCAGGACAAGACCGAGACCGAGACCGAGACCGAGACCAAAACAAGCCAAGAACATAAAAACAATGTGAAAAACCATGACAAGGTTGAACAGTTCAAGGTGGCATATTTTGGCTGCTCAGACCTCAGATCTCACATGGACTTAGGATACAAGTGTCCATTTCAATGAGTTCGATTCAACTTTACTCGTGTCAGTAGTGACGGTGACAACGATGACGGTGATGACATCATGACGTCAATGATAAATGGTCTTTCACTTTTATAGCGCTTTTGTACCATCAAGGTACTCAAAGCGCTTTAACACTGTCCGGGGGTTCGGCGTCTTGCTCAAGGACACTTCGACATGGTCACACGCGCTCAGGATCGATCCGGCAAAACCACCATACCACCTGAGCCACGCCGCCCACCACGGAACTCTAAAAGTGTCAGTGCTCATGATGATGATGAGGATGAGGATGATGATTTGCTGATTTTTCAGTGGGACGATAATGCGTTGTAGGAAGGAGTCCGGCCCACCATGAAGTCATGCGGCCTTCTGTGAAAGGCCATTGTACACCGCCCTATGATGTCATCAACATCTTTTACAGTCAAATATGCGCTCAAAAACAAAAGTGTACCTGAACATACACACGGCACGCAATACGAACGCACAACCTGAACATAAACAAATGCACAACAACTGAAGACCGAAACACACACGCACGCACACAATAAAAAACAAACCCACACCAACTGAAGACCAAAACACACAACCTGAACATGACCACATACACAACACACAATATGAACACTGATACATGATACACGAACACGCAACACACAATGAGAATGTGGACACATAAACATACAGTATGAACACATTTTTGAACCTCAGCACACACATGACACACAACAACTGAGTACCAATACATTTAAACTGCACC
This sequence comes from Phyllopteryx taeniolatus, assembly GCF_024500385.1. Lineage (NCBI taxonomy): Eukaryota > Metazoa > Chordata > Actinopteri > Syngnathiformes > Syngnathidae > Phyllopteryx > Phyllopteryx taeniolatus. The sequence continues at coordinate 19,505,082 of NC_084505.1, forward strand.
AGGACACACAACACGCGCACAAACATGCATGCATGCATGCACACGTACACACGTGTGCTCACACATGACATGAACACAAAAACACATTATTGTGAAGACACAACTTGAACCACAACATACACAAAAGAATTGCTGCAGTGTCTGTTGCAGTGTCTTCCCTAGTGTGAGTACGTCGTGTAATTCGTCTCCAAAGACGAACGAAAAACACAAAAACATAGACAGAACTAGAACACAAGCGCATGTCGGCACACGTTTGAAGTCAGCCAAAAAAAAAAAAAAGTTGCGTAACGCGAACGTTAGCCTTCGTAGCAGCCGAACAAATGTGACAGTCACATCGCCTGCGACACGTTGGTCTTTCCTGGCAGCAGACGCCGCCGACACCAATGCCGCGCCACAACCTGGTCCGACTGGTACCACACTTGCGCTTGTGTGTATTGTGTGTGTGCATGTGTGTGTTGTACACGTGCGTGTCTTGGGAGTGAGTGTATATGTTGTACAACCCCAATTCCAATGAAGTTGGAACGTTGTGTTAAACATAAATGTGTGTTTTGTGTTTCTGTGTGTTGTGTGTCTCGTGTACATGCGTTGTGTGAAAATGTGTGTTGTGTTTTGTGCGTGTATTGTGTACACACATCTGTTGTGTAACTGTTTTGTTGTGTGCGTGTTATATGCATGTTGTGTGTGTTGTGTGCGCATGTGTATGTTGTTGTGACATACATGAGTTGCATGTGTGTCGCGTACGTGTGTCATGCATATGCATGTTGTGTGTTGTGTAGGTTGTGTGCGCGTGTAGTGCATGTGCTTTGTGAGTGTTGTGTGTACATATGTGTGTGTATTTTGTGTTTGAGTGTGCTGTGTTCGTGTCGCATGCACATTGCTTGTTTTGCATTGTGCGTGTTTGTCGCGGATGTGTTTTGAAAATGTGTCGTGTGTTTTGTGTCTGTGTTCTACGTGTTGTGTTGTGTCTGTGGGCATGTGTGTTGTGAACATATTGCGTGAGTGTGTGTGTGTGTGTTTGTGTTGTGCACGTGTGTCGTGTACATGTGCTCTGTGTGTGACAGAAAGCATGATGACATCGTTGGAATTGCCACACACTGACTAAGACAAAGACTCCACCTAAGTGATGTATGTCAAGGGCAAAGGTTAGGCGGCGTCCTGGAGAGGAAGGAAAGCGGGACACAATGGAGAGGATGAGGACGCCAGCTGACCCCCAACAAGATGGCTCTGCTGGTAACGCCCTTCAGTCGTCATATGTCTGTCTTATGTCACACAATATGACGCCATCCTAAACTCAGCCGCTGACCGACGAACAGACGGAGAGACTGACGGACGACCCTGCAAGCGCCACCGAGGCCTGGAACCAGTCCGACCGGCGCTTGGATTATTTCTAGTGTGCACGGTGGCGGTTATCCTGAAGGGAAAAGTGCGCTAACTGATTCAGTGTCATCGAAAACAACGAACTAACGAATGACCAAACGAACTAAATCATGAAAACAAAAGAGCAGTACATCAAAGGAGCGAGCAAACTCAATAACAAAAAAAGAGAAAACGAGGGAACCCAGTCAATAACGAAAGAATAAATCCATTGATTGACGAAGAAACGAGCAGGCGAGGGAACTCATGAAAGAACAAATGATTGAGTTTACGGAAGTATCGAACAAGTGAGCTAACTAACTAACTAATTACACTTTCACATTGCAGTAAATTGACATTTCGCATTTTATTTCACAGTAAAACAAAATGACAGTTACAGTAGTTAACTACAGTTTTCACTGCATCATGGGTCACACGGAGAATTAGTGGCCTCGCCTGTGTGGAGTTTGCATGTTCTCCACATGCCTGCGCGGCTTTTCTCCAGGTACTCCAGTTTCCTTCCACATTCCCAAAACATGCGTGGTAGGTTTATTGAAGACTCAATTGAATTGAATTGCCCATAGGTGTGAGTGCGAATGGTTGGCTGGCAACCAGTTGGGTGTGAGGATAAGCCATACGGAAAAGGAATGAATGAATGATCATGCGTGTTTCTGTTACTCATAGTCCGTGAACGTGTGTCTCATTTAACACTGGCTTTACACGTATGTTGCACTTTGTTTTCATGAAACCCTGACTGTGGGTCGGCTGCAATAAAGTGACATGCCGGTCAGTTCTGCTGTATGCTTAGTGAAGCTGAGAGAAGCGTTACCTGGCCTCTCCTGTTTACCTCATAAGCTCATGTTACTCATCAGCGCCGCAATTCATAACAACATTGATTTGACACTGTCGTCCGTAAGTACAGTGATCAAGTTTACTTACAACTTTGTTGCCAGTAAGTTACTGGACAAACCCTATGAAATGTCTTACAATGTAAAGAGTGAACTACTTCATGAAAGAAATTCATAAACAAACTAACAGAGTAGTATATGATGTAATAGAGCTAACCAAGCAAATAACAACTCATTTATTAATCAACAAACCAAACAAAGAGAAAAACCAGTACGAGAAGTACTAGAAATAACCACCCAACCAATGCACGTATGAACAAACTAATGTAATAACTAGCTAACCAAGCTATGCAAAAATATAAAAACGTAACTTCTGACTTTTGTGCTTAACTGGGGTACTTTTCACTATTGCGAATGTAACAATGGTTACATTCGGTCTGGGACTTCTCACTCTATCTTCTTGGGAGGAGTAAAAAATAACCCACAAAAAAACAACCAACAGCCAAAGGACAAAACTAAGACTAAAATGACTTCCTTTTTTTTTTTTTTAACATAACAACAAGGTGAGAATGTGGAGGTGTGAGGCGTCCACTAGTAGAGGAATGGACGCTGACCACTTCTTGTCATGCATGAAAAGCAAACAGGTGAAATAGGGTATGATACACTTTGAAGAGAAAACAACAGAAGGTATGCAGGAGTGAGAGATTGTGAAATCTTCTTCTCGCACACCCTTACACACACACACACAAATTATATCCACACTCATGTGCTTGACATGACTTAAAGCAGGCTTCAAAGTTCCAATGAGTTGTTGTTGTTGTTGTTTGTGAAGGTGTGAAACTCACCCACAAATCAGTGCCCCAGTCCATGTCTGCACCTTTCACTCGTCTTACAAGCTGGAATTCTCCTGGAAGTGTTTTGAGGAAGTCCACGCCTTCGCTCTGTGCAAAATAATGCCTTTTTTTTTTTTTACCCTCCCTCCTCTTGAAACTGGTTTGTGTCCTGAGAGAGAGAGAGAGAGAGAGAGAGAGAGTCAAAGAGGGGAGGAGTGCAGCAGCTGAGCTGAGCTGAGCTTAAGACTGAATCACCGGAGTTGTACTAAAGAAGACTAATCAACTGTCAACGTAAAAGCAGATGAATGGACAATCCAATCGCGCAAGCAAAGTAACAAAACGCGTAAACTCACTCACTCACTCACTCACGTGTGAACGATGCGTGAACAAGGGAGCAAGTACCAAACTAAAAAAAAAAAACTAACAAACAAATGATGTAACGAACATAAGTATGAAGGAGTCAACTAACTATGTAACTAGCTATCAAAATAATGGAGGAGTGAGCTAACTAAAAAGAACATCTACGCACTGTTACCAACCAATGAACAAATCCATGTGCAAATGAGTGAAGTAGCTAAACAAAAAACAAAAGAACAAACAATCAAAGTAACTGAATCACAAAACAACAAATAAGCCGTTGACCATAAAGGTAAACGTAATCGCGCAAACTAACTAACAAAGGAACGAACAGCTGGGCGAACTAACTCAATCACAGAGAATGAACATTCAAGCTAACAAAAAAGTACGACATTGAAAGCGAGCAAACAAATTCATGTAAGTAAATAACAAATCAATGTATGAGCAAGCAAGCAAGTGAACAAAGTAACACAAAAACAAACAAGCATGCTAACATGCTGTAGATAGTTGGCTCGCCAAATTCGTTCATACATTAGTTAGCTTGCCAGCTCGCTCTTTTGGTTAGTTAGTTTGCTAGCTTATTCACGCTCTTATTAGTTTGCTTGTTTTTGCTTTTATTATTTCATAGTTAGTGTGCTCGTTTGTTCCTTCGTTAGTTTGCTGCTTTGTTCTTTCGTTGTTTGTTCTCGCATGCTTTTTTACCATGTTAGATGGGGTGCTTGTTTGCATTTTCATGATTTCATTTTTTTTTTTGTAGTTAGTTCACTTGCTCGCTTGTTAGTTAGCTATGTAACTAACTTAACAAACAAACGAACGCACGACCGATTGAATGAGTCGACTTCTTTTCCTTTGGGCTTGTCCCGTGAGGGGTCGCCACAGCGTGTCATCCTTTTCCATGTAAGCCAATCTCCTGCATCCTCCTTCTCTCTGGTCTTCCTCTCGCTCTCTCTTGCCTGGCAGCTCCATCCTCATCACCCTTCTACCACTAGACTCACTATCTCTCCTCTGGACAATTGAATGAGTCAACTAAAAAATTAACATTAAAACAGCTATCATTGGGCAGGAGGCGGGGTACACCCTGAACTGGTCGCCAGCCAATCGCAGGGCACACAGAAGCAAACAACCAGTCGCACTCACATTCACACCTACAGGCAATTTGGAGTTGTCAATGAACCTAGCATGCATGTTTTTGGGATGTGGGAGGCAACCGGAGTGCCCGGAGAAAAGCCACGCAGGCACGGGGAGAACATGCAAACTCCACACAGGCAGGGGCGGGGATTGAACCCCGGTCCTCAGAACTGTGAGGCAGACGCTCTAACCAGTCGTCCGCCGTACCGCCGAGAAGTGGATTACTTAGCGAAATGAAATAGTAGTGAGTCGAGTTTAAAATTTCCTTAATCATCAGCCACAGCATCAGGCACACACTCTAATGAGGGCAAATACAAAAATGGCGCTTTAATAAAGATAATAATACTAAGTTTTGATTGACACTGGTTCATCAGGTTAAACAAGTTAATCTGGTCGTATTAGCAGGGTGTGTCAATATAAACACAATTATAACAAAAAGAAATACAGAAACCTTTTCTACTAGAGAGAAAGGAAACGCAGCCAACTGGTTATTACTCTCGTTCAATGGAGACAGAGTATGTTTTTTTTTTCTTCTTCTTTCTAAGCCTTCACATTTCCAAACAAACGTCTCCTGCTGAAAGTGCGGAAAAGCAGCGAGGGCCCAAGACAATTACAGCATTTTGATTGTGGTGCACGTACACCAAGCCAAATACAACCCACCCTATTAAAACAAACAAACCAAAAAATAAAACCAACCAAAAAAAACAACAAAACAACAAAAACGGGAATTTGAACACAAAAGATGCAGCAACAAAGGTAGACAGACAATATAACAATACTCACAAGGATGCTTAATATTCGGTGAATAAACAACTTATATTACTGCAGCTGAGTCACTTTAGTTGTGAAATTGTTCTTCGTTAGCGTCCGCATGGCTATTATACTGCTCCCCGGTGGCCGAGTCAATCAGTTCCCGTCCAAAAGAAGGAGCCGCAATGAATGAATTGTGGTGCACAAACTGTTTCATTCTTTATATTCCATTTCATATGTGATGTGATTATACAGTGATATTTTTCTGGTTTAAAAAAGTTTTTGGAGGGGGAGGCTGGAACGAATGAATGGCATTTACATTCATTCCAAATAGGAAAGTTGATTTGAGGTACAAATGTTTTGAGTTACGAGCGTAGTCACAGAATGAATTAAATTCATATCGCAAGGCACCACTGTATTACCAGTGCGAACACTGCAGCTTTGCTTACCTTTTGTCTTAGACATGGTAGTGAGTCAGTGTTTCTTTCGCTGTGGAACTTCGTCCAGTCGAGCTGCCAAGCCATTGGTGGCAAAAAATCAGAACGACACGCTTACAGACACATTTTAGGACATATTCAGAAAACTAAAGATTTACTTGGTTGTTGAATTTGACACTTGATGGGTAGGCAGGCACTTTAGAGGCACAAATATTTGGTATCAAAACATTAAAGAAGTCCATTTTCAATAATACGTCGCCTTTGGATGAGGGGGCAGAGGTTCATCTTACTGCATTTTAAACCACTGAATATACGATTACGGGTTAGTATAATTAAAATATAAGCATGGTAAGTAAATATCATTACGTAAAAAATCATAAAGGGGTCAAAGTGACATGATGAGCTTGCGGGGACCATAAACAATCGACTGTCTCTCATATTGATCTGAAGTAACATTGCCCTGTGTATGTTTGACCTTGTTGCCATGGTAACATGGGCGCCCATAACTCCCTGCTCCTCCTTTTCTTTGTCTCCCTTTCGTGGTTCCGAGGATGAGGAGTCCGCTCCTGTCGCTGTGGAAACCGCTGCTAATAAACGACGGTCATCATCATAAACATGCCTTCGCAGAGAAAGTAGGGCGCAGAGTGAAAGAGAGCGAGAAAGAGAAAAAGAGATGAAGGAGAAAGAAAATGGAGTTGCGTGTGTGTGCTTGTTTTCGTACGTGCCCAGTTAGGCCAACTTCCTGTCACACACACACGCACACGCTCTAATTCACACATAATGCGGCTACAAAGAGCATGTGCGCACAAACCCTTTTCAATGGACCTGTGTGTTGGTGTGCGTGTGTGTGTACACCGATAGTTCAGACTGGGAGAATATGCGTCTTTTCCTGACCAAACGCTGACCAAATTTCCTGTGTCCTACTGAGATACAATCTGCTTACACGCACACACTTATATAAGTGCGCATCAGCAAATCCAAACTGGCACCACACACACTGTTCCATTTGTTGTTGTTGACGTTTCCGTCTTTCTATTATTGCATGACTTGTCTATTAAGTGTTTCTCAATGTTTGGTTAAATTATTGTGGAGCTTTAGTTAGTTAGTCACTGACTTTAGTTTAATTTAGGTTTTGGCAGTGGTTCACTAACCTTTTACACTTGTACAACAGTTAAATGTATCTTCAAAGGCAAATAGTTTGACTTGATTTCATTTTCTTGTCCTTTTGCCGTGGTTTTTGTTGTTGTGTTACAACTTCTTGTCGTACTTGTATGACAATTAAGCATTTAAAGATCACCTAAACAGGTGATTAAAAGATGTTTCAATTGGCAAAGTTTGACCGAGGCGCAGATGGATTCTGCTTGGATTATTTTCAAAGGGGGAAAATTCACTTTCAGTTCAATTTGAATGGATGAATTTTCCTTTTGTGGAAATACTTCATCATTCACCTCAGGCCTTGCTGTGCTTGCATGTGTGTGTGTGTGTGTGTGTGTGTGTGTGTGTAATTGGCCGCTGGCTTGCTGTGTAGGCTATAAATAGATTCAAAAAGGTTGTCCTCCCTGCTTGTGAAATATTAACCAGACTCCACCACACATTAAGCATAATGTTCTTTTGTGTGTATAGTACAATATACACGTTCCCTTTATTTCTCCTGTATTTCACCCCCCCTGCTCAGGTTGTCTCTTTTAATGGACGTGCATTATTTAGCAGGGGGCCATCTGACCAGGGGGGCGAAAAGTCAGAGGATAATCGGGGAGATGAATAAATGAAAGTCTGGAACTGATACAGACACCAAGGTCGAACTGAGCCAAAATAACATTTCCAGTTGGCCATATGATAAATAATTAAGCAGCTAGAGTGGAGAGAGAGAGAAAAAAAAACCTCATGAAACAAAACTAAGCTGGCGGTTGTAGTATTCAGCTGAGAAGCTCCTGTTAGCGTGGCTTTGCTTGTTAAAAATCCTAACAAACGACTAAGATAATTGTTCAATTTAGCCAGTTGCAATCTGCTAGTTGACAACTGCGAAGAATGCTACGTACAATGAATGCTCATAAAAAGAATCCACTGAGCAGGGGCAATTGTCAGATCAGAGGTTTAGGTGTGCTGAGCTCCCGTCCAGGCAAGATACATTTCACAGTTTTGTACATTTGAATGCGATTTCTATGAATGATAAGCATAACACTTATTGGGAAAGTCTGTGAATAAACCATCAAATCAGATAACGGTTATTTAAATGTTGAGCCACAGAAAAAAAGGAATGGATTGGATTTATTTATTTCCTTGTTACCCATTCTTGCTAATGTTAACATCACCTGGGACCTGAAAAAAGGCCGGCGAGCGCTATCGACAAAATCCGAAGAAGGCATGATGTTTGTTGACGTTTTTTGAAGTAACGCAACCACGTGGACCTGACGCATCTGCCACAAACTCGACTGTGCTCCTGATACCGCTCCAGACCCGTCAAACATGGTCTGCCAATTGATGCATATGAAATGAAAGCGCGTGATATTGTAGAGCACCTTGTGGCCTGATCGATACTAAGGAGCCAGTTATAATTCCTCTGTTAGCCAGGTATGACAATCTGCTAACAACTCCGACGAAAGCTAACATTAGCCAGCTACGTCCATTTGCTAACCAGCAACTCTGACGAATGGTAATGTTAGCCAGTTACATTCTGCAAATTAACAACTAACAATGATAATGAGTACTAACAATCACAATGTTCTAACTAACAACTCTTAATGAATGCTAACATTAGCCAGTCACGACAATTTGCTAACTAATGCTAACTTCAGCCTGTTACCGATGCTAGCGTATGCTAACCTTCAGTAACTTTGGCATTCGCATTGAGGCCTTTTTTGTGTGTCTAAAACAAAAGAAGAAGAAGAAGAGAGGTGTGAAGTTTGTTGACATTTATTGAAGGAACAGAACCATGCAGACCCGACACATCGACCACAAACCCAACAAACGCAACAGTGTCCATGACTCCTCTCCAGACCCGTCCAATTCGGTCTACCCGTCGGTGCGAATGACATGAAAAAGCGTGACGTTGTAGAGCACCTGGTGTCCGTTGTTCCAGGTGTAGAGTGCCCTCTCTCGGGGGTTGTAGTCCATCATGCTGATGTGTGAGTACAGGTTGTGGAAGGGCACGTCCGTGTACTCATAGGTGGACGTGTTGGTGTTGTAGGCGAAGTGGACCTTGGCTCCGGCCAGGTGCGAGTTGGTGACATAGAGGACGCCGCAGATCATGAAGGCCTCGCCCGCACTGCGTTTGGGGAAGCCCGTGGACCAGCTACGAAGCACGTCCAGAGAGCGCGGGCACAGGCGACTTACCTGAGTACAGTATAGACGGAATTATAATCTGCGAACAAACAACTCCGATGAATGCTAGAGTTAGCCAGTTACAACGAGCAAACTTAATCTTACAAAAGCTAAAATGATCTAATTACAAACCACCAATGAACAACTCTGAAGAATACTGATGTTAGCTAGTTACAAAAATTGAGTAACAAGTCTGTTGAATGCTAATGTCAGCCAGTTAACAAACAACTCTAAGGAATGCTACTATTGGCCAGTTACAATAATAGCCTGACTAACAAATCCTTTGAATTCTAATATGAAAACAAATTCTAACATCAGCCAGTTAAAATCAACCAATGTCACAACTCCAATGCTGGCTAATGTTAGCTAATTAGTTATGTTGTACCACAATGTTTCCGGCGTTGGGTATGGATGTGTATACGGCCCACAGGCCTGTCTCGTCGGCCATGAGGTCGATGTCGGACGATCCCCCCCAGCTGTACGGGAAGGTGTTATTGTAGCCTGCGCCGCTCAGGCTACGCTGCAGCAGCACACTGCGAGAGCGGAAGTGGTACTGCACCTACAACACAAACGCATACAAAGTTGTCTAATTATAATATATATATATATATATATATATATATATATATATATATTTTTTTTTTCTTTTTTTTTTCTTTTTTGCAAAAACAAAAAATAATATTTTTAACTTTACTTATTTGTTAGTTAATTCTAATATCTATAAATAATACAATAAAAAAGAGCATGAATTATAATTGTATTCTTATATTTATTTATTTTTCAAATGTTATTCAATAAGTGCTCATGTCTAATTTACGAAATGTTTGCCCTCCCTGCAGCAAAGTGTATTGCAGCGGAGGTGAATGTTTGCGTACCAAAATGTTGCTCTGGTGCTTGTTGTAGTAGAGCGAGCCGTTGTAGACCACGTGGCCTGTGCCGGCCCAAGCGTGCGGGAGCAGGTGCTGCGCGAAGTTCTGGCCCTTGGTGAAGTCGGCCATGGTTCGGTACTCCAGCACGCGGCGGCCTCGATAGAAGCCGTCCATGGACCACACCTCCATGAGAAACACGATGACGCAATATTTCAACACCACTTTTTAGATCAAAAACAAACCGACGCATTGATTGGTTTTACAAAAAAATGTCATTTCATTTGTTTTCTTCAAACAACCTTTTTCTTGCCAAACAAACAAGTCTGATTTTTGGGAAGAAAAGACTACTTTATTCTTGTAAAATCTGGCTTTATTCTGTGAAAAGTACCGTTTCTTCGCAACATAAATACTCCAGTAAAAGTCAAAAGTATGGTGCAACGCATTCCTACGTACCTGTGATTATTACTGTCTGTTTTCATAAAGTACAATACTGTTGAGTTGCAATTTTTCTTATTAAAAAAACACGTTCCAAATTTTATGCCGCTGCTGATGCCGTTGTGTTGCTGCTCCTGCGTGTCTCCGGGGAGAAACTCCGACAATGTGCAGGGTCACGGCGGCATTATGAATCACGCCTCGCGAGGAGGTCCTGACAGTTGCCTGAACAACCGCTTTCCTGTGCTCAATCAACATTACAGGGCACGTTTGTTTGTGTACACTTACACACACACATACAGAAAATGTACTACCTTGCATTTTATTGATTAATTTCTTCATTTATTTGTATACTTGTGACAAAAACTGCTACTTTCTGCTCCCTTAATTGCCCCACAGGGGAAAAAAATTAAGTTATTTGGAACTGAATCTCATGTCGTTTTCATTTTACTGTTGTAATCAAGGGTTCTCAAACTTTTTGGGTCCGGGAAAACGCTCACAGCGACTCAGTAAGCCGCATTAATATTAGTCATTTTGATATATTGTTATTGTTATATTGTCTGTCTGCATGTGTTGATGCACCATTTGTGTTCAAATAGCCTTTGCTTAAAGCGCGATAACGCTGCCACATAGATACTTTCCGTTCATCCTTTTAAGGTGTTTCACATTATGTTATAGTGGATTTGACGGCAAAGTTATACGTTCTAAGTTGAAATCATCTTGTAATTGTCTTTGTTTGATGTTTCGTTTGACAATCAACTCCAATAAGCAGCTGAAGCCTCTCTTTCGAAGAATTGTTCAGTCCTGCCAAAGTGTGAGTTGGGTTCACCGCCACTGCTCGTATCTCAAAGTGTTGTTCGCAAATCAAAGCAAACAAATCAGCCCAACGCCGGCTCGTATCTCGAAAAAACCCATAGGTCGGGACACTCGTGTCTCAGGGCGCCACTGCATATTCTGGAACAGTGATTCTCAAAGTGTGGTACCCGTGCTCCCCTCTAGTGGTACGCCAAATAATCATTTTTACAATTCGATTGTTCAAATTTCGTTTTAGAACAATTTGGTTTTCAAATTGAATTTATATTTGAATTGAATAATTCATTATTGATAAATAATTGAAGTACAGATTTCTTTCTTCCTGTATTTAAGCGGAGCGATAATGTTCCAACTGTGCATAATTTTACAGCAGCTTACAATAATAGTGAATATTATTTTTAGGAAGAAAACCTTGTGTTTCGATGAGCACCTAGGCCTACAATGCTACTGTATTTGAATGTTAGTCATGATGCGGTACTGGGAGAGCTCAGTGTTTTTTGATCTGGTACTATATGTGAAACATACAGAGGGCCAAAAAGACTTTGCCAAGAGGCTACTGTTACAAAAAAAACCAAAACAATACAAACCATAAAACAGAAAGACATCAAACATCCATGCTCTTTGTTGTCGTATGAAAGACACACACACAGTGCCGAGTTTAAGACTCACCCTGCTGTCAGAGCTGGGAATCATGGCGTCAGTCATCCAGGAGCCGAAGCGGGACCCCGACGCCCTGACGGTGATGGGCCCGGTGACGGCTGTCAGGCGACCGCAACCTGCGCACCGAATGCACACCAATATAACTTTCATTTGGATTTTGGTGCGTTCCGTCATTTTGCAATGCATGAGAACTGGAATGCAGGCAGATGCTAAACGGCCATTTCGTTAGACAAAACCTAATGACGTCCAAAAATAGACACACAACTTTTTTTTCCCCTTGAAAAAGTAGACATTTATTCTTGGAAGATCATGACTTTACTATCCAAAACTGAGAAGTTATTCTCAGACAATAACGAATTATTTCAGGAACATGATTTTTTTTTCTTGAGCAAATCATCTTTATTAAACATGATTTCAATGTGGTCAGATTATGACTTCAAAAAAACTTAATTCATAGTTATGTCTCATAATATTCCAACATTTTCACAAATATGACTATTTTCTAAGAAATTCATCTTATTTCTTGTAATATTATGCTGGTTTTTTTTGTTTTTTTTTACAGACAACACAACCATTTTATTTTAACTTTTATCTTGAAAAATCAAACTTTTTATCTAAAAAACCCTAAAGACTTCATTCTTGAAAAATATGACTTTTTCTCCTAAGATTCTGACTTTCTGTGCGAAAAACACGATTATTCTCGAAAAAATGTTTTTTTAACTTTTTTTTCCATAAAAGATTGAGAGTTGTTTCTCGAAAAACTCAGACAAACCTTGAATCAATTCAATTTCATTGTGGTAAGATTGCAATTTCCCCCCAAATTATTACATTCTCATATTTACATGTTTTCACACAAAAAATAAGACTTGCATTTGAAAGAAAAGTTATGTCAAAGAAATACCACCTTTAATCACCCAAAAAAATCCCAAGCTATGATTGTAGTGTTATTTCAGTTTTTTCAGAAAAAGATCTCCCAACATCCGACTTTAGTCACATGTTGTTTAAGTTGTTTCAAGGAAAAATGAGAACATCTCGAAACAAATGCAACAGAGGAACTCACAAGCTAACTTACACATTCTAACAAAGGAAATCAAAATTGACATTTGATTCCTATTCGAGTGATCCTTCACGAATAGGGCAGCGTGTCAATAGTTATTGACACCTACCTAAAATTTGTTGAATTATATTTACAGTTTAAGGCGTAAATATATCACAAACTACCATGCCAAAACACTTCGAAATCAAAGTCCTTTTACATTACCCTTGAACACAAATGGCTTCGAGAAGAGTTCATGTAAAAAAATAAAAATAAAATGTATTGAAAGTGTGCACAGCATGTACAGTACTGTACATGGATATGTGGAGAAGACTGTAACTTCCGCTAACAACCCAGACTAAAATGAGCTCCTCCCCAACACAAAAAGCTTGTGTGTCAGTTGAAGTGTACGACTGTAACATACCGTATTTTCACGACCATAAGGCGCACTTAAAAGTCTTCAATTCCCCCCAAAATGGACGGGGGGCGCCTTATAATGCGGCGCGCCTGATGTGTGCACCGAGTTCCAAAATCTGTAAATGTTGTTGTGTGACTTTAATGAGCGCTCCGCTTGAGCGACCGGGAGCATTTTCCTGCCGACACGCTGCTTATATAGAGGAAGGCGGACGTGACTGAGGACAGCATGCGGACGTGAAGGGACAGAGGAGGCTAAAGACACGCCCCCAGTAGGTATGTAGTTCCGGTATGTGCATCGGTTTGGCTAAGGACCCCCGAAAATGGCACCTACGAAGAGACACGCGTACGAAGCACAGTTCAAACTGCAAGCTATTAGTTACGCGGAGGAGCACGGGAATCGAGAATTCGAGATCAACGAATCCATGGTTCGCCAGTGGAGGAAGCAGGAAAACGAGCTTCGCCAAGTCAAGAAGACGAAGCTGAGTTTCCGCGGGAAAAAAAGAAAAAGAAAATCCGGAAACAAGGCGAGGTGGATTAATGAGCAAAGAACAGCCGGGAGAAGCGTCTCTACAGTCGCCATTGGACTGAGTGCAATAACTCGGAGCTTGCCATCAGGCTTGACCGACCGCTGGACATCCGTGTGAACAGGGCGTTCAAAAGGAAGTTGTGAGCGGCGTGGGAGCGATGGCGAACACAGGAGGCAGAGGCAGCGGCTGGCGACTTACGCCGCAATTTGCCAATGGATGGTGTCTGCTTGCACTGATTTCAGAAATAGCATGAATAAATGCAAAAGTAAGTATTTTAGCAAATAGCCGGGGAGAGGTTTCCTTGAAAAAAACGCCAGTAGGAGAATTTGGGAATAGTAAAGCAAGAATATGGGGGGGGGGGGGGGGGGGGATTACTGTAATGTACTGGTAAGTTGCTTCTGGACCTAGTTTGTTCATGCAGCTGTGCAGCCTGGTCTCCAGCAGCAGGACTCTCCTCTGAAGCTCCTCGTAGTCGTACGCTCCTATCTCCTCCTGGATGGACGTCAGGACGACGGACAGGTTGAGCAGTTCGCCTCGCAGGGCGGCCAGCGTCTGAACGTCGGACCGGTACTGATCTGCCGTGGACAGGAGGGGCTGAAGCTGAGTCACCTGACCCTTCAGCTCCTAAACAAGAGGAAGAAGCCGGCAGGTTAGCTAGCTGCCAAACATTTCAAATTGGCTTGTAGGCTTAGGGTTCGGGCTTTACAGAGAGGGGCTTAGGTTTAAGGTTGTCAGGGTGTTAATGTGTTAGGGGTTGGGGTTCAGGCTAAATGTTAGGTCAGAGGGGTTGTGGTTTAAGGTGTTACAGTACTAGGGATTGAGCTTTGCAGGATTAATGTACTCGCGTTTAAGGTTTAGGGGTTAGCTTTAAGCTGTTCTGGTACAGTGGCGCCTTGCAACACGAGTGACCCGACGTACGAATTTTCCAAGATATTCGGCTGATTTTTGTCGTCATTCATGAACAACTTGTTGAAAGGCATTCATCTTTTGAGAGAATCAAATCACTTCACGACTGATTCCTTCCTTTATTGGTTTCGTTAAGCTCGGCTGCAAGCCCGCAGCGCACAAAAAGGTTCCCCGCAAACGGCGCCACTCGGGCCGGCCGGCTGCTGGCGAGGCGGCGGGCTCGGAGGGCCCCGGACGTCTCGGTCTCGCCGTCAAAATATCTTCACGTGAAATCAGACTGCGGTGCAGAAAAGATGGGGGATCACTGCACGGTCCCGTGCTGTAAGCAGCATGGCGCCCTGCGCGAGAGAGACCCCTCAATGGGACCCCCATCTCACCCTGTCATCTTCCTCATCATCATCATTGCTAATGGCAATGTGGGCTGGCACAACAAATTGGCAAATTTCCTCACCGGATTATAAAATGAGTATCTGGTTAGAAACACAGCTATATACAGAATGCCAGGTATAAGAGATAATATACGTGTCGAGATGAATGTCTATTGCTCCGAGTATGTACAGGCTGAGTATACCAGCTGGGAAATGGCTCAGACTAAGACTAATCAAATGTAAAACGTGACGTACAAAGACGTACAAAGTTCTAAACTCGTTAAACAAACTACATCTGTTTGTACAGAAAATAACTAAGTAAGTGAGTAACGAATAGGATGTATTTGTACAAACAGACATCGGTGGGTCATGAAAAAAAAAATAGATTTATTTAAAGAAGAACATTTATTTGTAAAAGATTCTGGCAAACAACTAACGTTATTCTTGAAAAATACAACTTTGATGTCTAGAAATGAGAGTTTTACTTTTGAAAAACATCACTTTATTCCTGTAACTATGATTTTTTAAATTGAAAACAAAAAAATATTCTCAATGAATAACTTCATTCACGTATTACATTTCTTTTTCATTAAAAATATGTTTTTTAATCTGAAAATGACAAGTTTACTCTACAAAACATTGCGCCTTTTTTCCCACAAAAATACGACTTCTAAAAAAATCTGACTTTATTTTAATATTACGATTTATTTTTCCTTCGAAAAAAATAAATAAATAAACTTTATCAAAGAAATTCAAAATGTATTCTCTTAAAAATGCCCGGACTCTTCTCATACAATTTAACTTTTTTTTTTTTAAATCAGACTCATTCTCATAAAATCACCTTTTTTTTTTTTTAAGTCAGACTTTTTTCCAGATAACTGAAAAGAGAATTCCACCCCCCCCCCCCTTTTTTAAATTTTTTATTATTATTATTATTTTTTTTTAGAAAAATCAAACTTTATTCTGATCAAGGCGGCACGTCGGACGACCGGTTAGAGCGTCTGCCTCACAGTTCTGAGGTGCGGGGTTCGATCCCCGGCCCCGCCTGTGTGGAGTTTGCATGTTCTCCCCGTGCCTGCGTGGCTTTTCTCCGTCCGGGCGCTCCGCTTTCCTCCCACATCCCAAACAAAACCACGCATGCTAGGTTGATTGAGGACTCTAAATTGCCCGTAGGCGTGAATGTGAGTGCGAACGGTTGTTTCTTTATGTGTGCCCTGCGATTGGCTGGCAACCAGTTGAGGGCGTACCCCGCCTCCCGCCCGATGACAGCTGGGATAGGCTCCGGCACGCCCGCCACCCTAGTGAGTTAGGGTTAGGGTTAGGGTTTTCAAAAAAGCCCTCTTTTACTAGTTTTGAGATTAAAACTTTTAAATCTCACATTAATCTTGCAAAATCACAACTCCCATCCCCAAATCTTTTTTTCTTGAAAAATACAACATAATTGTCAACAAATATCAATTGCTTAAAGAAATACAAGCATTTATCTTGAAAATTCCCAAATACCATCCTTGAAATGTGTTTTTTTTCCTCAAGAAAAACAATGATTTCTTCTTTTTATATGTCGTCTATTGACTCCTATGTCTCGTCTCTGCCGGGAGGTGCGAAAGAGCCGCCCGCCAAGCGAGGAGCCGCAGCGGATAAATGGAAAAAGCCCCATCTGCTCGGCATGGGATAATCCCGGAGGAATCCCGCAGCGTACCACTCAGGCTATGAGTTGTGTTACAAGACCGCTAAACTGAAATGGTTGTGCAGAATTGAGGCCAACTGGATTGGGATAGAGATACTTGGGGATGATGTTTGGGGATCTCCGTGGACTTGTTATCCAGGTCTTTCTTTTGTTGCTGCTCTCCATTGTTGAGGGTTAGTTGCGTTTATGTCCTTGGAGGGAAATGATGCAGATCATCATCATCATCATTTTCGCCTACTCTCCAGCCTACAACGCAGTCCTTCGAGAAAGTGCGTCGTGGTCCATTCACATGAATCTAGGTCTAGCCGAAGATGTATGTTAGATTTGGAGAAGACTACATTGTCTTGAATGTTTACAAAAAGGCGCATGTTAGGTTGGCCTTAGCAAAAGTTCCTTGGGTTTTGTTGTGGATACTAGATTGTCTTTGATGTTCACAAAAACACACACATTACATTCGTGGAAGACTCCAAACGATCTCGGATATTTACAAAAAAATTGACATGAGGTTCATTAAAGATGCTAAATTGTCTTCGGTGTTTACGAGAACATGTACATTGAGTTTACCAAAGTTGCTACGTTGTCTTTGATGTTTATGAAAACCCCGTGAACAAATGCTAAATCGTCATGGATGTTCACAAAAACATTTCTATTTTTTCATTAAGCATCTGCAATGAACCTAACGCATTTGTAACATACAAACGTAATGTATGTGGCTGATGTAGCGTTTTTCACAAACCTAACGTATGTGAACATCAAACTTCGACAACCATAGCGTACATGTTTTACGTTTAAAAAAAAACACAAATCAAAGACATTCTTCATAGACATCAAAGACAGGTTTGTTTTCATAAACACCATCGAAAATGTGCAGCCCTCGTCAATCCTAACAAGCATAAGTCAGTTTTCATAAACATCAAACCCTTCAGCGAACATGCACGTTTTAGTTTTCTTGCAGTAGATTGTTGTTAATGTTAGGGTCTAAATTGTCTCCCATACTTACCAAAATGCATGCATTACTTTATTGAGGACTTTAAATTGTCTTCGATGTTTACAAGCCAACATTTCATCATGACTACGAACAGACAGTTTTGAGTCTAGGACACACCTATCGTATGCTTTTGTCAAGACAATTTAGCTTTGGGCAAACCCGACATACGTTCATTTACCATCAAAGACGTTAGCTTGTTCAACTAACCTAATATCCATGTTTTCGTAGAAGATCAAAGACAATTCAGCACCATCCGACCGAGCACATTGACATTGTGGTTGTTTGTTTCCTCCCATGGAGAGGTCAAATCTTTTACTGCAGCCGTGCAGCCTCATTTGATTACGTACCAACATCATCACGTCTTCAACAAACCTACTGTGTATATAATATCGCGTGAATATCAAAGACATTGTGGGGTCGAAACTACAATTTGTAGAGACTGTAAATGATATTTACAAAAACCCATATGTTATGTTTGTTGAAGACGCCAGTGTGTCTTCATTGTTTTAGAAAAATGCATCCATCGTGTTTGTCCGAGACTCTAAATTTAAACGTTAGGTTCTTGGAGACTACATTGTCTCTGATGCGCACAAAAAGACAGATGTTATGTTATTTGGCGACTAAGTCGTCTTCGACGTTCAGAAAAACGCGCACATTAAGTTTGTCGGCGACTGCGACGTGTCTTCAGATTGATTTGTCCAAGACCTGTAAATTGCCTTCGACGGTGACAAAAACACCTACAGTATGTTAGGTTACTTGGAGACTAAATTGTCTTCAACGTCTCCAAAAACACGTACGTTGGGTTCGTGGAAAGAAATTGTTTCCCAGTTTGAAGACGATGGAAGGAAACAACTAGAATTCGACATTTGCACCCATTGACTGAGATCAGTATGAAACAAAATCAATGTTCTGTGTTCCGAATGTCCTCCGGCAGCATCTTGTTGGATGGAACGGGAGAGTGTGGAAAGAAAAAAACAACCAAATCCAAATATGACTTGATTTTACTTGCTAATGCTTCATCTTCCTCATATTCATCCGACTGCGCCTCTGGCCAACCTTTCCGAATTCCTTCCTTTCATCCGGAACCCCTGCAGAGAGGAACCCCCAGTAATTCCCCACTCCAACTCCCGACACACCCCTCCCGCAACGTGGCTAAAAATAGCATGTGGATATTGATTAGTTAAGTTATTGAATATGCGCCAGCTCTGCTTCTCAGTGTAATGAGGAACCCTTTTCCGATTGTCTTGAGTCATTACTTTAGTAAAACTAAGCGAGCGCATTTGGCGATTGCGTGCTAAGGCAGATAACTTGTGTCTGAACCTAAGGTACAAAAAAAAGACAATTGAGCTTCATTGACAACCCTAACATTGTATTTAAGATGAAGCTAAAGTAGGTGTTATGGTAGCCAAATCTATCCATTCATCCACTGGTGGATGTTCTGCAGCCTCTCACCCAGCTGACTGGGTGAGAGGCTACCTGCACAAATGACAGTTACTGAGTTCGCCAGCCAATCGCAGGGCACACAGGAACAAACAACCATTCACACTCACATTCGCACCTACGGACAATTTAGACTAGTCTTCAATTAACCTACCAAGCATGTATTTAGAATGTGGGATGAAACCGGAGTACCCGTACAAAACCCACACAGGTACAGGGACAGGGACAGGGAGAACATGCAAACTCCACACAGGAAGGCCTGAACCCACGACCTCAAAACTATGAAGCGGATGTGCTAACCACTCAACCGCCGTGCCGCCCCCCCCCCTTTGTGAACATGCCATGAGAATTGTGTTAGTACAGCGATGCAGGTGTCAACACGACGGCAGCGTCCACACGCACACGCTGCTGTTTGTCCTCTTCCTCCTCCCCCACTGCGTGAAATCAATGCCATCACGCTGGAGCGTAACCGAGTAACCATGTTCAAATACTTTGTTACATTTGTTTTTCTGTTGGCTTATTACTTTTACTCCCTACATTTGAAACAAGATACCTGTACTTTGTACTCCTTACTTTGTCAAAATAGGCTTGTTACTCTTTTCAACCTCAGCAAATGACACCACGACGTAAGACAATAGAAATAAGGGGAACACTAGCTAGTGCTTAATAACATGCGGCGTGTAACGTGACTTTTTTTTCCTTCTCAGTGTGACCACTATGAAAGAAAGTATAATTAGTTTGTTTCCATTGTACCAAGTTATAGTAGTATAGTATAGTAACAGTGGAATCTTTGTTTACGTATGCCCCAGTTTTTGTATGATTTGGTTTTCGATTTTTTTTTCTGTCCCAGTTTTTGTACATCCACTCTGTTTTTCTAGAAATTAAAATGCTTCGTACGAAACTCATCGCCACGTGTTTGGGCGACTCATTTCCTACAATCTAGCATGCGCAACTTTTCTGAGTGTTGTTGAGCGAGTGCCAAACTGGCGGTCATCCGAAGCATTTCTAAAGTTTTTTTTATGCATATTTATTGAGTGCGACTGTTCAATATGTCCCCATTAATTAAAAGAAAAATAAGAATAATAAAGTGAGAAACATCTTAGAATTTAAAAAAAAAAACCTCATAGCAAAGTACAAAGGTTTTCTTATTATTATTACACATTATTATTTCTTCTTATTATTGCACATATTACACATTACTTATTATTATTACTACACACACAAAAAAAGCACAAGGTTCCACTGTAATGGGCAGTTTTTTAAAATGTTTATTTGTTTACTTTTAAGTAAAGAAGTTGAATCGGTACTTCTACCCTTAACAGATTTGTATTTATTTTTTTTAAACACAAGTAACTGTGCTTCTATTTCAGTACATCTCTGTGATGTGTGCATGTGCGTGCGTGCGTGCGTGCGTGTGCGCATGTGTGCACCTGTAGACCCTTGGATGTGAGTGTCCGGGGGCTGCTGGCGTACGAGTGCAGACGTCCATCCACGCCCCGCAGCAGCGGCTCATACTCGCGGAAGTGTCGCAGCTCCCTGGAGGTCCGCAGGTGGACCCCCTCCATGGACCGACTCACATTCTGCACCTGAACCACAACAACAACAACAGCAACATCGATCTGCCCATTTTCCAGCCTGTGGCAAAATGTTTTCTTTTTTCATGTATGCGAACATCCCGAGAGGACTGCACACTAAAAGTCACTCATGACAGCTATGCTGAATCATTGAGCATCCATTTCTCACAGAAACACTCCCACTCTCATCACAGTCATCCCCAAAACTCGAAACATATCTCAAAGAAAGCCCTCCAGCTTCCCCCCACATTCCCAAAACATGCATTGTTGGTTAATTGAAGACTAAGTTGTCCGTAGGTGTGAATGTGAGGTTCAATGTTTGTTTGTCTACGTGTGGCCTCCGACTGGCTGGTGACCAGTTCGGGGTGTGCCCTGCCTTTCACCTAAAGTTAGCTGGGATAGGCTCGATTTCACCCGCAACCCTGGTCAGAATAAGCGGATCCAAAAAATGGAAGAAAATTGTTTTAAACTGACCTGACCTACATTTCGTCATGAAATTCAAAAGACAATTTAGTGTCTTCAAATAAACTAACCTAACACTGTCAGTATGGCTAAGCACCAATCGGTGGTGACAGAAATTGGCACGCAAATTGGAATCACAACCAATCAAACAACAACATACTACTTAAATGATTCTGACAACATCTGAAATTCATCTGAAAATATCTCACCCACGCACGCACTCACATTCACACACACACACATTTCACAATGTTTAGTCAGAATGGCAGAATGAATTGGGGAAAGTTTATTCAACACAGCGTGGCAGATACGCAGCCGGCTAGGTCACCTGGAGGCTAGCTAGAAAAAGACAGCTTGTCCACGGCACCGACAGGCGCAAACCCCAGCGAGGGATCCTGGTTAAAGTAAGCCATTTTCAACTAAAAAGAACAACTTTTCTGTAGGGACTCATGGCATATTGGCTTTTTCATTTGTTGGACTATTATTCTGGAATAGTACAAGGAGTAATGATTAGATTCTGATTTGGAAATGATTTGTTACTGTCCGAGCCCTAACTGTCAGACATCACCTCAGTTCAGTGAGCATCAAAAAATGAATTGTGCCTGTTTGGCTTTTTCTTTGGCTTTTTGGGTGACACTTGTCGATACACAGGAAGTTGCATGGATGTGTATGACACACACACACACACACACGCACTCACCTGTTGAGTCAGCAAGCTTATCTGCCAACTGCGGTGGTCTCGTTTGCAAAGGTTCCGGGCAGACGCGACCACCGCGCAAACACACTGGCCGTCCAGGTCCGATGCGGTGCTGTACACCTGCCAAGCCTCCTCCGAGCCCGGATACAAACCCTGCGGTACGTACGTACGCACACACACACACTCAAAATGTCAACAGCAATCCTCCATCTTCCCTTTGATTGCTTCATAAATCACGCTGCTGTGAGCTTTCTGCATAATTGTGCACGCCGGCGTACAAAAGCGGGAATCTGTATCTAAATGAAGCTCTCCCCCGCGTCTCGGACGGGCAGATTTGGCGGGAGCGCGGCCATCCCGCTTCTTTTCATCCAACTGGGGCTTTCAAAGAAACACGTTTTCTTTGAAAAATAAAGCCACCCCCAAATAGATCACAGCACATTTTGCAATTTTCAATCATAGCTTGCTCCTGGGAGCACAAGACCGTCTTGTTGCTTGTTGTTTAGGAATTCGACATAGTTATTAGCCAGCCAAGATGTCAATCAGTGCAGAGCAGCGCTTGGCCCGCTGTTTGGCTGTTAGGAACCCCAATAGAATGACACAACGCAACACTGGTTGCTGTCCAACTGACAAGCATCTCTAAGGAGCCTCACTCAGCCTCTGACATCTCCATCTGTCTGCGTGCGCGTGTGCAGCTCCAGGGTTTGCCATGGTTTGTTGTTGCTACGGTAACAAATGGAGATGTCCTGTGGGTGAGTCAGCCTTCCCAGAGAGAAAATATCACCCCTGGTAGCACAAACAAGCCTGTGTGTGTGTGTGTGTGTAAATGCTGCATATTAAATAAACACCTCCATTTATTAAAAAGAAAATCACCGGTGTTGTTCAATGGTTCTTTCCTTTACTATGACTTCTGTAAACACCTGCATCGCAGACGTGACATCTGTAAAGCTGATGTTTTTGGCATAGTTCAAAGACAGTGGTTATAATTTCCTACGCTATCACATCTGATACCATATGTGATTCTGTCAGTAGGTGTCACTGCTGCTACATTTTATTTTAAGAGCCTTTCAAGAAACCCAAGGGCACTGAACAACACTACTACTAATACCACTACTAATGCAATTACGATGCGGCGTAAGTAAAGCTGAATATGAACACACAACTTGAACATAAACACACAACATCTGAAGACCAAAACACACGATCTGAACCTGAACACACACACACACAAACATAAATAACACACAATATGAGCGGTACACAAACCCAGAAGACACACACACAAAACACCTGAAGACTAAAACACACTCTGTACATTGTGTATTTCACTAAACCACATGACTTAAGGGACTCAGCTAGCTTAGTGCTAACACACAATGCAAAACCCCACAGAAAACACAAAGTTGTGCTCATATGTTTGATGACCCAGGGACAATTTGTAAGATGGCTACAATTCTTTAAAGAAAACATGAAGGACCAGGCGAAACACATTGAATTGTATTTTAATTGGATTCAAATGAAACGGTCAAGCATTTCAGAAAAGCATTATCATTAAACAAAACATAACCATAAAGAAATGATTGATGGTTGTTGTTCATTCAACAGTCATATTTAAAAAAAATAGATATATATTTCCCAAATTCTGCCAGGGTATGTAAACTTATGAGCATAACTGTACATATATGCAGTCGTACGTACCTCCTGTCATATTGGAATGAAAGTGTAGGCTACACCCTTCTTATAGCCGCTAGGTGGCGGTGGCATTTCGGAATAAAAGTCTACAGCTTTTTCATTACCACAAGATAGCGGGTTGTTTGTTTTTGATGTGCCCTGCGATTGGCTGGCAACCAGTTGAGGGTGTAACCCCGCCTCCTGCCCGAGGACAGCTGGGATAGGCTCCGGCACGCCCGCGACCCGCGTGAGGAGAAGCGCGACAGAAAATGGATGGATGGATGGATAGCGGCATACATTTATAAAATCTGAAAGCTTTTTTTTCCATTTGCCCCTATACCCACGTATAATGCGCACGATTGACTTTTGACAATTTTTGATGGGAAAAAATGCACATTATACACGAGAAATTATGGTAATAGTTGAACAGTTTTCATTAGCTTCTGATTTCTAAAGTAGTTATTCCTCAATTTGCTGTGCCTTTGTAATATGTGGCCATTATACATTTGTATGGATTCACAGCCATAGCAGTCCTCTTAGGGAAACCATAACTACGATGTGGCCCATGCCAAAAATGAGTTTGATACCTCGACTCTAAACTCTTCATCGATTCAAATATTTGTCGATTCATTTGAGAATCGATGAGCTGTCAAATAATCGATTGACTGTCGCACCTCTAGTTTTCGCTACAACCCTCAAGGGTGTCCCTAATGTTCAGAGTTGTCTGTCTTCTCCAATCTTCCGTGGACTTTTTGATGCTAAATTCCTCTTTCGTGTGACAACTTCAGCTGACAGCACATAAGCAACCCTTGCAGTGTGTGCGCGCGTGTCCGTGTCTAATAATAGCGAGAGCACATACGCTGACGACGCGTTCGTGCGTGCCATCGGGGGAGACGCCGACGGTCGTCCCGTTGAGTCCCACCAGTGAGGGCAGCGTCTGGGACATCCAGTTGGTGACCATGGCCATGGTGCTCAGCACGGCTCCAATCTTCAGCATGGGCACGCTCATCTTCACCCCCACCACCCCGCCCCCACACACACACACACACACACACAGTAGCTCCTTAATTAAACTGTTGACATGCTTCAAAAAAGAAAAAAACTGAAAAAAAGAAAAGGTCCACTCAATTGCTTCCCAACGTCAAGCATCGACGGTGATGTTAAATCCATGTGAGGATGGTTCCAAGATACTGTGTGTGAGGAGCTTTCTCTCTTTCTCTCTCTCTCTCTCTCTCTCATCCCTCCTCTTCCAACCTGAGATGTGACGTCAAAAAACGACACAAAAAAAACCAAAAGCATGTGCCCTCTTTTTCCCTTCCCTCCCTTTTGTCCTTGTCCTCCTTCCCATCCACCGCAGTCCATCTCCTCGCTCTGCTTCCTGTCCATGTATTGATTGATTTCCTATGCGAGGGAGAGAAAAAGAGAGAATTGATCAGCATCTTTCCTGCTCTGTGGCCTGGTGCTGTTAGTATCTTGGTCAATTGTTTTTCCCACGCGCAACACTGCCACCTTGTGGTCTTGAATGCGTCTCATGCAGTCTCATTTTGTATGAGACGTGCGGGACATCCACAGATGGGTTGGGTTGTCATTAGCTAGCCAATTGGACTCCACTCGAGTGCAGATCGAGATGTCCTCAGTTCAACTCGAAGTAACAGTGAATGGCAAATTTACATTTTCAGGAACGGAAATATGCCTCAAAAGGTGGCAAAGCTATGCTAGGCTGCACTGTAGGTCTGGCTGGAACTGGTGGAAGTGTCTGGAGAGAAAATAACATACGGCGACAGGACGTCGTCTGAAATCAGAAATGAATTAGTACGTCGCTGCGTACGGCACCTGTAAAAGTATCTTCAAATAATAAATATGTATAACCTTTATTAGTCCCACAATAGGGAAATGTGTATCGTTTCAGCAGCACCAGTGGCGACAGGAAATGAAGGCTCGAAACGGATGAATGGCGTTTCTGTTCATTTCAATGGGGAAAGATGATTTGAGATATGATTGTTTTGTGCTCCGAGCGTGGTCACAAAGCCAGTTAAACTTGTATCTCAAGGCCGCACTGTATTGCACGAGTTGAGGCTAAAGGTGGAGCTGATGTTTCAGGCAAATGTCAGGACGCCTGTTTTAAAGAGGGCACGCGCACGCGCACGCGCAACGATAAAAAAAAAAAAAAAGTCCATGAACCTCAAATTGCCCGCTACTTCCATTTTGGGCTGCCATTTATAATGCTGCCTTTGACGAGTGATGCATAATGTATGGCTGAAAACAGTCCGGGAACGACTCGTGTGCTGCAGATGTGCTTCGGCGGGAAGATGTCGTGAATGATGAACGAACGGGCTGTGGCGAATGCAAATCGCCGACCTGCTTTAACTGTAATTCCGCAGGTGGAAATAAAGGTGGGTACGACTCACCTAACAGGAGAAATACTCTTCGGTGGCAACAACATATGAAACAGTACTTTTTCAAATGTATTTAGTGGGGATGGGCCGGAAGTAAATGACGTGCTTAAGCTGACAGAAGACAGAACGCTTTTGTGTGCCAAAACCAAACAACAATTTAGCGGCTAATAACCGTTAGCTACATTGCTAACGTTAGCTACCGTACTGACTCATCGTACAGTATACTGTATGACCATTGGCCACATATTTTTAATCATCTTATGATGACCCTAGAATTACATTACTGAATAAAATGAAGCACTTATCACCGGTATGGTTTATAGATGAAATTAGCATAAAAAGGAAGCACAAAGCCAAAATTATGTGTAGGATTTCCTCCAAGAGCTTGATTATATTCAGCCAGTCTTTCTTACTAGGTGTTGACAAAAAGAAAATAAGGACACATAAAGACAAGTTTCCTTCTATAATCTTAGGGTTTATATCAATATTAAGTTTGTATTTCGAACAAATGTTTTCCCCTCTGAAAACATTTTTTGGGGGAAGGAAAACAAGCATTAGGATATACTGTATGTATTTACTTAAATGATTACTATTCGAAACATTAAGAGTGCCATAGTAAAATGACAAACAGATAAGAAGGTATTACAAATGGATAATTCCCAAGCCTACGCTATAGTCTTCTTTAACTTCTGTCTTGGACTAGCTTCCAGTGGCCTTCCCCAGTCGGCTTCTTCTGATGTGAGAATTAGCAGACAGTCCACTATGTGTCCAAGAGATTCATAGTGAATGGCCCCAGCTCCAAGCCTTGGTTTGTTTGAACAGTTTTCATTGGTCTAGTCTAATTCACCTTACCGTCTCACAGCGCTGATGCTGACCCAGATGGTGGTGTCAGACATGCCCCTTGCTCCATCGCCGGGCACATATAAATAAACAACCATTCACATTCACCAATTTAGAGTCTTCAATTAACCTACCATGCGTGTGTTTTGGGATGCGGGAGGAAACCGGAGTACCCGGAGAAAAGCCACGCAGGCACGGGGAGAACATGCAAACTCCACACAGGCGGGGCCCAGGATTGAACCCGGGTCCTCGCCTGTGTGCAGTGTACTCTTTTGAACAAAACACTTGCAATGAAGGACATTTTATGCATTGCATAACTTTTTTATTTTGCAATTAATTCTATAAAAACACACAATGCATTGTTACTTTATTGTTACATTCATGGTCAAAGTAGACAATTATCCTAAGGGTTTGTTGGTCTGCATTTCGAAGATGCTGGTGTTCCTGTCCAGTCAACCACTTTATCACTCCAGGGACATTGAATGCATCTTCATCCTCGACTGTTCCATCTGGGGAAATTCGAAATAAGGTGTGGGACACAAAAAGAAAGCGATGTGATATTGCTTGGTAGTAGGTTGATGGAGGTCATAGTTGACTTAAGATTTATCCATGCCTTAGAGTTGTTTGCTGCAAACACTGAGTTATTGTATTTCAAAGGGGAAATAAACCCTATTATAAAAAGGAAAACTGTCTTTATCTGTCATTATTATTGGTGTGTTGCTGCCAAAATATTTTTGGATTTGCTAACTCAGTTTAGGTGGTATAATGACTTTCTGACATAACAGTTATTCTGTGTGAATTGCATCCTTCTCTATGTCCTCTCATATGCACAATTAAGATGCGCTGTCTGTAAATACAGTATATATTCAGGGTGATTGAAAAGTAACTCCCTATTTTAAAACACTTATAATTTATTCATATGTTATAATATTTTTCTAAATGTTTTTGTGTATGTTCCAACTGGTGGCTAATGCTCGGCGCCCATTTCGAATTTGAAATAAAACTCCATGCAATGCACTTTCTTCTCGTGTTCATTTCTCGTAAGAATTATAGTTCCGAAATAAATTACAAGTACTTATAAATAGGAGTTACTTTTCAATCACCCAGTATTTTACAATGCTGTAGAAAAATCTCATGCCACGTCACCAAACATAAATGACAAAAAAAGTATATATACTACAATCATTTTTAATAACTACATTTCAGACCGATTAAGTGCAATGGGATAATATTAGCCGCATACCCTGATCTCTCACAACGCAGATCCGGCCTAGTTGACACACGAGTCCACGAGGACACAAGTCCACTATGACAAGTAGGCGAGTCCACTAAGACACAAGGATGCTAGGACACTAGTAGACAAGTACAGTGTTTGTAAATCTGTATTCATGGTCAGAAGACCTCCTTTAGCCTGACTCCTTGTTCAGGTCGCCTGTTGAACCAAATCCATTTGAATACAAGCTGACAACCACTTTAGTCAACATTTTGAGGTCATTTTTCTACATTTTTCATCCTTCCTCTGTGAAAAGCCTGCGCAAATCTAAATGACCGAATTCAAGCGTTTGCAGGAGAAATTGTGTGTCTATGAAGTTGATTCAATTCAGGGTTGGATTGATGTACTGTCTTGCTGCAAACACATCAAGATGATAGTTGGCGCTGATGTTATGTAAACGTCAGGGGAGTCACTGTTGAAGTGTTGAACTCCATTCAAACATTTGCTCAACTTGGGGGGGAAGACGAAACAAAAAAACCTCTTCTGTTCCCAATGGTATTCTGCTGGGGTAAAATATCAGGGGAACAATAAAATAAAACAAAACTTAGCCAGACTGTGTGACGTCAAATTAACCCTTTAGGTCCATTTTGGATGTGTTGAACAAACACACAGTAGGTGGAATTTGGAATATGCTATTCATTTTCAAAACATTTTACCAATGTCATCTGTTGCTTAAATTAGCATCAAATAATAAAGCTATAAACAGCAGAAATGTCCTATTGAAAATGTATGCTAACTTCAATTCATGTGATCATTTATTTGACTTTTTAATTTCGACTTCAAGCATGACTTTTTGTCCTCCAGATGGCAATCCATTTTCCCCAATTCAAAGCATGCAGTATTATTTGTATCCACAAAAACATTGAAAATGTTTCTTCCAATCAGTCATTCTATCTCAAGGCCTAATTATTACATAATTCTGTTTCAATTTGGACCATTAGGTATTTTCTGTTTGTGTACACACACACACACACACACACACACAAAAGCACTGGAAATGTTGCTTCCAATAAAATGGACCCATCTCAGGGCCTACTATTAAAATATATTGGACTACTTAACTTTATTCTTTTCCACCAGATGGTGATACTGTTCAAATCATGTTCATTCATTCATTCACCTTCCGTTCCGCTTATCCTCGTTAGGGTCGCGGGGGTGATGGAGCCCATCCCAGGTATCTTCGGGCGAAGACACCTGGGATGTGGGAGGAAAGCGGAGTGCCCGGAGAAAAGCCACGCAGGCACGGGGAGAACATGCAAACTCCACACAGGCGGGGGCCCGGGATTGGAACCCCGGTCCTCAGAACTGTTAGGCATATGTGCTAACCAGTCGTCCACCGTGCCGCCACAAATCATGTTACACATTGCAAATAAAACGAACAATGATTGAAAATGAATGATTTGACCAAACGGTATTGTTTTTGTTGACATACTTGCCTTTAAAGCGTTAAAACCTATGCAGATTTATTCCTCCCATTCAAAACACAGAACAATGCCCCACTTTTCGCTGTTTTCTGACACTACAAAAAATATCCATGCATGAAAATCATTGTTGCTGTCAAACATTCACCCATCTGAGGGCCTACTAACAATAAACAACGTCAAATTGGACTAGTTATTTTTTAGGTGTGTCTACCAGATGGTGCTACTCTTCCTCCATTCAAAGCATACAGCAAAAATGCTTACGTTCTGACTGTTTTCTAACACAACAAAAACATGAAAATCAAATGATAGGCCTATAAAAACAATACTGCTTCCAATCACTAAATAATCTCAGGTTCTAATAACAATAATATTAAGCAAATACTCCTGATAATGTATATTGACTTTTCAGTTGATTTGATTTGTTGTGTTTATCTTAAGACATCCATCCATCCATTTTCAACACCGCTTATCCTGGTTAAGGTCGTGGCCGACTACACCCTGAACTGGTCGCCAGTCAGTCACTGAGTGGGAACTGAACCTACACTGCCCACACCAAAGTCAGGCAAGTGTACCACTACATCATCAGTGACCTAGGGTTAAACACTCCAAGTATAGTTTATATTTCGTAAGTATATTTCAGGTTTCAAACTGACCTGTTATCCATCCCTCCATTTTCTGAGCCGCTTCTCCTCACGTGGGTCGCGGGCGTGCCGGAGCCTATCCCAGCTGTCATCGGGCAGGAGGCGGGGTAAACCCCCTCAACCGGTTGCCAGCCAATCGCAGGGCACATACAACCAAACAACCAACCATTCGCACTCACAGTCACACCTACGGGCAATTTAGAGTCTCCAGGGATGCGGGAGGAAAAGCGGAGTGCCCGGAGAAAAGCCACGCAGGCACGGGGAGAACATGCAAACTCCACACAGGCGGGGCCCGGGATTTGAACCCCGGTCCTCAGAACTGTGAGGCAGAGGCTGACGCTCTAACCAGTCGTCCACCGTGCTGCCCCTGACCTGTTATAGGAGGGAAAATGCAAATGAACTATAAATGTACAGTACTGTGTCGTATTTTGATTTTATTGTATTTTTTTCAGAGCAGTTTTATAGAAGGTGCCAAGTTTTGTGGTTGCAGACAAATGAAGGAGTATATTAAATATTTCAATGTACATTATGTACTTCTTTTATTTTTAAGTCACTTCCCCACACAATGTTAAACTTCTCAATATACATTAAAACAAATAAAAATGCACTGTCCCAGTTTCCCTTTGCAGACGATAGCACCATGATGACATCACAACAACACACATAAGGATAACAACGTGGCTAACTAATAAACAACAGCAATGAGGGTTTTGGCAGGTGAATTTGGGTGAAATGCGACCATTCAAGTGTTTTTGCAATGGTGTGTAGTAGCGACCATTCAAAGAGTGGAGCAGCGGGTGAAGGCAACAATGAGCAATCATCCAGCCATCCATTTTTTTATAGCGTTTGTCCTTATTAGGGTGACACAGGACGAGCGGAGCTGAGATTCAAACCCCGAACTTCAGAGCTGTGAGGCAGATGTGCTAACCCACACTGTGC
The DNA here is from genome assembly GCF_024500385.1 of Phyllopteryx taeniolatus. Lineage (NCBI taxonomy): Eukaryota > Metazoa > Chordata > Actinopteri > Syngnathiformes > Syngnathidae > Phyllopteryx > Phyllopteryx taeniolatus. Next base: position 19,536,166 of record NC_084505.1, read on the forward strand.
TGCTTAATCAGTAAGCAATAAGGTATAAATATGACGAGGCGAGGCACCCGCTCGGAGTCGTGGAAGTAGTTTGTTTTTTCTTTTCCCTGCACGTTAAAAGAGTCAGTCAGTATTGCTCTTTTTATTTGTATTTGTATTTTTTTGGTCCCGTTCCATCCAGTCTTGTCCCGTCCGGAAACGTTAACCACCAAAGCAGACTGGCCCGACCTGGAAGCCAAACTTCTGGCCTGCGTTGCCGAAGTCGCCCACCGCCACGTCGACGACGGGCAATGAGGAGGACTGGGGGGCGTCCATTTCCAACACCGTCCTCTCCTGCCCGGAGCGCATCTGCGGGTCAAAGAAGTGCCATCACACAGCGTTTGCGTTTCGGGGTCATGAGCGTACATTGGGATCGATTGTTCGGAACCGTGGGGTGTGTGGAAGAGAGGTGAAAAAAGAAAGTTTGACAGAAGAGCAGCAGCTAAAGTGAAAGGAAAGCTTTCTAGGTTGCTAGTGAGAGCAGCCATGTATCGTTTGGGGACAGAAGGTAGGAGACAGAGCGGCAGAGTTGAAGATGATGAGATTCTCTTTAAGCTCGTCATAGGGACAGCAAAGACTGGAACAAAACTAGTCGAGGACAAAACTAGCGCTGATGTTCCAATCCGAGAAGAGAATATCCTGACTCATTGTGGCTGCCGCTTCTCCCTCTAGGACATTTTTTTTCCCCCCACCTTTCAGTTTAAAATGGTTTACTTGAACCAGAATCCATCGCTGTACCATGGCCGAAGGTGGAAGGCCGTTGGTTTGCATTTGCACTTGTCTCGGCACCGTAAATCCTCGGTGGCTGGGAACAGCTGCCTCCTTTCTAGCTAGCGCAGCTCTCGTCATCTGTCACGCTGTGTTGGTGCCTGCTCCACTTTGTCGGTCAAACGTCCACCTCCAGCACGGAGTTCAGTTGAAAATTCATGCAGCTCCTCGTGCTCGGCTCTCGGATGCCTTTTTTCCTGCAGAGATCACCGTCTGAGAGGAAGGAGGCCTCTGGACTTCACCGCCGTCCCCGCTGGGGCCACCGAGGCTCCCGCCAAGGACTGTCGGCAGGTCAGCGGCGGTGGACGGCATCTCATTTCTGTGGTTGACCACAGTACGGACACCGGCTCCTGCACTTAACGCTCGACCCCCTTTTTTATTTTTGGTTTATTTGTAAAGTTTCCTTTGGTGTCTTCAAAGGGGCTATGTAAGGCTTGGAGACAGTAGTAATGAGCAGAGGACAGGAGACAGAGACGGAGGTGGCAGAGTCGAAGATCCTGAGATTCTCTTTAGCAGTGATGAGAATAGAAAGGATCAGGAATGAGCTCATTAGAGGGAAAGCGCAGACTGACATAGCGAGAGAAGCTAGATTGACATGGTTTGGACATGTACAGAGCGGAAACAGTAGATACATTGGGAGAAATGGATCTGCCATGTAGAAGGCAAAGAGGAGATTTATGGACATGGTGAGGGAAGACTTGCAGATGACTGGAGTTAGAGGAGAAGATGCAGAGGACGGGGCAATATGGAAGAGGATGATTCCCTGTGGCCACCCCTGAATAGGGTTAAGCCCAAAGAGAAAGAAGAAGAAGCGTATGTTAGCGCGTTTCCCCCTCACCTGACAGCCGTCGTAGCGGGCACGGATGTAATGTGCGTTTTCGTGCGTCAGCTCGCCGTCACCGCCGCGGAAGCGCAGCGCCACCTCGTGGCCGCCGGTGTCGCCATTCAGCCAGGCCACGGAGTTGAGGCAGTGGTAGGTGAACGTCTGCCTGGCCTTCACGCTCAGCAGCTTGAGGAAGTTCATCTGCACCACATGCACCGGAACGCCGTCCACGCCGGAGTACGAGAACTGGGGGTAAAAAAGAGAGGACCGCGTTTTCAGGCTGAAGCAGGTGCAGGCAGGCCGAGGCATAATATAGTTGTAAGTTACAATTGCTTTCAGAGAACTAAGTGTCAGGTTTTAACCCTCATTCTGTATAGGTGCTGTTTATAAGGAAGCAGAAAAATGCCAGCATTTGCAGGCAATGCAAAAACTATGAAATAGCATGCCTCTTTCTCATAGTTTTCGTAATATTGACAAATCAGAGCCACAAGCAAAAAAATGTGGCATTTATGCAGCTTTGTGTTTTTCAAGTAGCCTCTGGAAGCGGGTTGCTGCTGCACCTTTATAAAGCAACACGGCATCCCACAATCAGATATTAAGATGACAGCGGTACCAGTGACTGGTGTGACACATCAAATAGGTGGTGTGCAGCGACAATTGCTTTCAACACAACAGGTTAGGCAAAGTTATTGTGTTAAACTGCACATCCCTGATCTGGTTTTCCACAATTCCCTTTCACACAGCTGCTGTCCCACCTCTGATACTACATTGGAAGCGGGGAAATCCTTGACTTCAACCTGCATTTTGTGCTGTTGCGAATACAGTAGGCTGTGTTAACTGGACTGAAGTCAGCCAACCATAAGCCCGAAGAAAGTCATTTCCAGAAAAGACAATCAGATAATCATAAGATGACAGCATCTGGTGTGACATATAAAAAAACACATTTTAACCCACAGGGTGAGACAGGTGAGTGTCAGATCTTGTGACTACCCCTGAAGCTCGGAAATTTGTGTCTGTGCTATTTGTACAGAACAGAGAAGCAAGAAATTCTTTGCTTTTCCTGGAAATTGCTGCTTTCAGAGGACCTCTTTCACCCTGAGTTGTCACATGATCCCACCGAAGCCCTGGCTAATGGGAAAGTAGTAATCGGTGTCAAGTAAAGTACATGATGCAGAAGTGATCCATCTCCACTATAGTTTGTTTGGTGATTGAAACATTCTAGTGTACCTCTTTTCCTTTCCGGAATTGACTGTACCAGGTGCCGGGTTTCTCCCCTTTCCACCCAGCCAGCTTCACCTGATGGTAAAAACAAAGTCCAATTAATACATGAGACTTTAGAAGATTTTTTTTGTGGTGCCAACAAACTGACCGACTGAAACTTCTTGTCCGGATAGAGACACGTCTCGCCCTGAGCGGTGAAGTTGCAAAACACCTTGAAGGAGTCTCGGTGGCAGCCTCGGTTGGGGTCAATCCAGTACTCACCTGGAGGCACACACGGAGCAAGTTTCAGTTGCAGTTCTCGCGCGGTTTGGAATGGTGTTCCCACATAAAGCTTGTGTTTCCTCAGCGTGGGATGTAGGCAGGATGGTGATAAGTATACTATACTATACTATACAAGTTTGAGTGGAACAGATACTTGCCCAGTAAATATGTACAATACTCCAAAGCAGAGATGGGAGGAAGTCATATATGTGCAAGTCATAAGTCAATCTCGAACCTTAACCTTTCAGTTTCAAACAAGTCCAGATTTACTATGGTATAAATTAAGGAAGTTGAGTCTCAAGCCAAATTTCAAGCAGGTCGAGTTAAGTCATTAGTTAGTTTAAGCAAGTCATATGTTAAATCATACAGTCTTGTGCAGTCACAACATATATTTGTACATTAGCCACTTTGCACTCAATATCTGCACATGCGGTAGTTGGCTGTACTAACACATTCGCAGTCACAAAAGCAGTCTAATGATGGTTTATTACTTTGCCTTCTCAATTGCAACAGAACAAAAGAAGAACAAAAAGCATACCCGGGAAGCTTAGCTCACATTTAGCCCATAATTCACTCCTTTTTTGTAATTTTTGTGTAATTAACATTGTTTTGTCTCTTATCTTTGAGTTGCAAACCTTGCATGTTGCCATTTATTTTATTTTTTTTCACGATTTGATCAAAACCTGAATTATTGACTCCAAATGTAACAATCTTCAGATATCCCCCCCCCATGATACTTGCTTCGTGAGGTAGCCTCTCTGCACCCCGCCTCAAAGCATACTGGTGAGTTGCAGGTTTGCGCACACTACAGAACATAAAAATGTATTTTCTTCAAAAAATAAAAAGACAAAAATGGCACAGTGTCTTGCAAACAATGCCAAATGTTAACAGGCAAGACTGATCCTGTTTCCCTGCCTGGGTGTTTATGACGCTTTTGGCCTTGCTGGGCGGAGCCTCCTGTCACACCTACTGACGATGAGAATGCTCGTGCCTTTTGGACTTACTGTGAGTATTCTGGCTTTGGTGCTTACCATTTGTTTGTCTGTCTTGACGAATGCGAGTACTTCAGTTTCTGTATTTAGTTATTTTGTTTCCTCGCCTTGTATAGTCTAGAATCATGTTGTGTTATTTCTTAGATGGGGTTATCCTTCACTGTGACTCTTATCTCTTTGAGTTCTGTTTTGTACTATTTATCTTATTTATTCACGTCAACCTTTTGTCTTCGTGGTTAGTTGTCTTAAGTTTTAGTTGTTTTTCACAAAAAAGATTAGTCAAGTCGTGCAAGTCTAAGTCAAGTTGAGTTGAATAAGTTAATAGGTTTTAGCCAAGCAAGTCCCAAATCCTAAAATTGGAGACTTTGGTCTGATTCCAGTCAAGTCATGTGACTCCAGTCCCCCACCTCTGCTCCTTAGTAGGCTTAGACACATAGATGAACAGATGATATATAAAAGTACCATTGGGAAGTTCTGGACTAAGTAGCCAGAGCTCCTTGCAGGAGCGGGCGGGGCTGTGGTAGGTCCCTTGGGGGGTGCGCAGTCCCTCCACCTCCACTTTAATAGAGGAAAGAGAGGCGAACACCTCCTCCATGCCTTGGCCCTCGTTCTTTTCATTGGCCCAAGCATTCGACTCGGCCTGATCCCCCTGAATCCACTCCTCGTCCTCTTCGCTGCCATCCACCATCTTGTCCTCCCCTTCCAGAACAGCACCGTCCAGAACATGGGTCCGCCTTTGCCGCCCTCGTTCCGGCAGTGGGGTGACCGCCGGGAGTCCCTAACACATGATCCACTTTCAAATGTCAGTGCTAACAGGGCTACTGCTTTTTTTTTTTTACAGTACTCACAGGGAGTCCTGGAGGTCCTGCAGGTCCGGTGTCTCCTCGTTGGCCAATCGGACCCTAAGGTCACACATAGCGGATTAGTTCAGTGCAGGTTTTTACGACACTGTCACATTAGTTAAAGACACTTACAGGATTTCCTTTAGAACCCTTTATCCCGATAGCACCCTGCAAAGAACAAAGAGGCAGACGGTTGTCCCACAACTCTGCCCTATAATACATATTTGAATCTAACAATTGTACTCACAGATAGACCTGTAGGGCCAGGAGGGCCATGAGGACCTGCAGGGCCAACGGGACCCTGGAATTTAACACAAAAGGAGCAGCAAAGTCAATCGCCATCAAGTAACTTCAAGATCAAGACGAAGACCAAGTCCAGACCAATACTTTGAGGAATTGTTTTTGGAGTTTAGACCAAGTCAAGACCAAGAAAGGGGGACTAATTCTCTCTTAGAACAGTTTTAAAAATGATGACATTCACAGCTTTGGTCTTGAGACCTAATGCTGAGTCCCAGTCCGAGGTAACACAAGACCAAGACCCTCAAAAACAACCTTGAGTTCTGTGTAGACATCAAGAACAATCCAGAGTACTACAACACTACAGACTGGTAAAACCTGCTCTGGCGTACGGTTCCACCATTTTGTTTTGTCATGTAACACACAAGTGCCCCAATGCACAAGTTTGTTTTCGAGTCATGAGCCAAAGCGTCATCATTTTGCACTTTGTGTGGCGAGCCAAATTTGAGATCCAAGCGAATTTCAGATAAGTCACTGCTTGGCTGAAGTAAAAAAAATAAATACAAAAAGCAGTTCTGTCCCCACATACTGGTAGCGATAAGGGTGGCACACTCTATTATCTACTATCGGAGTCCACAGCGTTGAATTTATTGACTGAGTGGCATGCTATTTGCGGTAATTTTGGAAGCTAGCAATCTGGCACAAGTACTTACACGCACGGCGGGGACTCCCCTTGAAGCCCACAGCAATGGGGGAGACGAGTTGTTGAACATATGTATAGCGAGGGGGCCACTGGGAGTTTGGTTGTTTGGTATCAAGTTGACCCTGGATAGTTGTTTTTGCTAGCTGCTGGCCCCTAGCTAGCAGCTAGTAGAGTAGTGATCGAAATAGGAGTGAATTTCTGACTGACACCTTTTAACGGTAGTCACCTGGAAACCACGTTACAGTGGAAAGTAACTGGTAAATTACCAGGAATAGGAAAAGAGTAGACAGCGTCGATAAGCACGAATATGCATAACATGCACTCCAACCATTTTTGTTGTGATTTTTGGCTTGTCCCAATATATAGTAATTACACTTTTTAAAACTAGTTTGTTTCTTTAAATTCTCTTTCACTATGTTAATAGTTCTATTAGCTTAATAGCATTTCAATAGCGAAAAATGATTTGATTTACAAGTAATTTAAGTCACAAACCTTGTCATGAATTAAACTCATAAGTCCTGGTGGCACTGTACTGGTATGACTTTGCCTGGTTGGCCAGCCATGTTTGTATCTGGGATGTTTGTGTTTTTAATACCTCATGTCCTTTCGAACCCGGTAGTCCCTGGTTTCCTGGCAGCCCTCGGTCTCCCTTCTCGCCGATGTCCCCTGGGGGCCCAATCAAACCTATGAGGCCGCTATGACCCTGCACAGGTGGGATTGAGTTCACATGGACTGTTTGCAAATGTGCGCCATTAATCCTGAACCCACTTTGTCGCCGATCTTTCCATGATCTCCCTTTAGTCCGAGTAATCCTGGTGGACCCTGAAAGATATTGTGAAAATATCCTTTAATTGAATGATGTCCAAAGAAGTGTGGTCTAAACAATCTTACCATTGGACCAGGTGGACCCATCTGGCCTGATGGTCCAGTCAAGCCTTGTTCACCCTGGAAAAAAAAAAAAAAAAAAAAGAGTCACAAACTTAACGATTGTACAAATGTATCTCTTGCTCAGCTGACTTACAGCAGGACCAGGAATCCCTCTGAGACCCTGTGGACCAGCCTTTCCGGAGTGCCCCTGACGACCCACCGGCCCTGTTTTCCCGATAGGACCCTCAAATCCAGGAGCACCCTGACACGAACACAAAGTAACGACACTTTCAGATGTGAACTTTCTCAAGCAGTGATTCGAGAGGCGCTTTTTTTACACTTACCTTAGCTCCTTTTTGGCCTTCCTTTCCATTTTTCCCAGCTTTTCCCAAGTGGCCCTGCAGAGGGACATTTTAGAGACTGTAAGATTCCACTGAGGCAAGACTTTCGAGGAGTTAAGAACATGGCTAGACCAAGACTTCGAGGAGTTAAGAACATGGCTAGACCAAGACTTCGAGGAGTTAAGAACATGGCTAGACCAAGACTTCGAGGAGTTAAGACCAGGTCAAGACCAAGACTTTAGGACTTACAACCAAGACATTGAGGAGTTGGACAACAATACAAGAGTTTGAAGGGTTATGACTAAGAAAAGACCCAAACTTTGAGGATTTAAGTCCAAGTCAAGATCAAGACTTTGAAGTTTTTACATCAAGTCAAGACCAAGCCCAAGAGGACCAACCTTATCTAGTCATCCTAATGTCTCGTTAACTCTGGACTGTTTCATTTTTGGTGTCAACATAGATTCAGGGTCCAAAAAATACACCCACCCTTCGGCCAGGAGGTCCTAGTGGCCCTGGTTCTCCCGCTGCTCCTGGTGGTCCCTGGGAAGTAAAGAACGAAGAAACAGCTTATACTATCAGCTATCTTGTTGTTATATATACAGTATTTAACATATATGATTTGGATTTACAGATTTTCCAGGCTCTCCAGTGTCTCCTTTAGACCCAGGAAGGCTGTCCAAACCCTGACAGACAACCAAACACCTTACCGTCATGACAGCATTACATTTATCAACATGAAAATCAGTGATTGTGAAGAAGGTATTCATTGGTGGCTAGCATGTAGCAGAGACGGTACACTCACGTTGGGGCCAGCCTCCCCTTGCTGTCCAAGGTCCCCGGTGAGACCAATAGGACCCTGAGACCAGAGCAGCCCTATTATAACATGTTTTGACGGTGAATATATTTCCCGAATGGTTTTTGAGGGGCCTCTGTGGCTACTCACCGCATTGCCCTTGGCTCCGTCCTCCCCTGGGGTGCCTCGGGAACCTGGAGGACCAGCTGCTCCCGGAGGACCAGTATCTCCTTTCTCCCCTTGGTCACCCGTCTCACCCTAAGGCAGCAAAGATGACAAACATGAAGCGTAGAGACGAGTCAGGACGGATTTTTGAGAAAGTTGGGAATAGAAATAATGAACTCACTATTTTTCCTGAAAAACCAACTGGGCCAGGATCACCTGATTCACCATCCTCCCCCTGAGTGAGAGACAAGAGTGAATGGATAGTGCACGGACTAAGGATTACCATGTAGACCAATAAACGGAAAATGGCATCACCAACCTATCACTGGTGTTGCTTGTAATGACTGACATTTAATCTAACCAATTCAGAGCAAGGGGTGGAACCAACAAATTCCCCGGGACTGTGTGTACAGATTGACACATCACTTTGAAGGGTTTCTGACCCTCCAAAATGATTACCTTTTCTCCAACGAGACCGGGCTGCCCCACCATACCCAGCCGACCCGTGGGCCCCTGTGTACGACATAAAAGTCATCAGAATCCGATGAACTAAAATGCATTGAAACATATGTAGGCGTTCTGTACCTGTCCTCCAATTGGTCCTTGAGAACCGGTTGGCCCTTGTTGCCCAGGTGGACCCTAAAAACCAGTCCTCAAATAAATGAGGGGGAAAAGTACAGTACAAGTACATGCATGTGATACAGAAAGAAAATGGCTGCCAGCTCACCATCAGCCCAACATGTCCGCTCTCGCCTTTTTCACCAGGGAGGCCCGGCATGCCCTTGAAATTCAACATCCGTCAAAGCATTAGATGCTATAACGCGGTGTCCTGATTGGCTGTGCACGTTTCACCTGTAATCCTATTGGTCCTCCCAAACCCTTGAAGCCGCGTAGTCCCTCGTCTCCTTTGGGTCCGTACATTCCCTGCTGACCTTGGGGCCCTACCTCCCCATCTTGACCCTGGAACACAAGATGGCATACTCGGGGTAGCTTCAAGGTTGTTTGTTCTTCACCCCACGATCTCGGGTTTTTGTTTTGACAAGTTCACATCTAGACAAGCCGACTCACGGGAAGTCCTAGTTGTCCGAGGGGCCCCTGAGTACCAGTGGGTCCTGGGGGTCCCTGCAGAGGGAAAGGGACACATGATCAGAGGTGTTATGTTCATGGCGGCCATGTAGAGTGTCTAGATGAACTCACAGCTTCGCCTTTGTCGCCTTTACTTCCTTTCTGGCCTGGTCCTCCTTGCTCCCCCTTTAGACACAGACACGTTATTACATGTTGTTAAGTGCAAAGATACATGCTCCTTTAATACTGCCACTAAACGCTAGTTTAGGGAAGCCGTTTCGTGTAAACCAACACAGAATGGGTCGCAGAGGCAGGAAGGAAATCCCCCAAATTTGAGATGCCGTGATGCAACAGCACTCGCTTCTCCCACGTTGTTGCAGTCAACTATTTAATGAACACAGTTGTAGCAATATCCTGCTTATGCCTGGATCAAACTACAAGATTTTAACCCCATTACTGGCCCGATTTGCTATAGCAAACCATTTTCCAGATCGGGCCCGACCTATTTTGTTGGGAATGAGACAACTAATAATAATAATCCACGCTCAACGAATTGGCCCTATGATAGCCCTACAATGGCAAAATGAAGAGTCGAGGATGTTTGATTTTTTTTTATTTTTTTTATATATATCGTCCGTGTAGTTTGGCATATCAACGAGAACCCTCTCACATACAGTAGCACTTGGACATCGACCAATAGGATTGCCTCGCCTCCCTTGGTCACCATTGGCTAAAATGTTTTGCACACACAAACTAATGTTTACCGAATGACTCGACAGAATGCCAGCATACTGTAATGTTTGCTGACAATCTACCTCGCTACATAACATTATGTTACCTGCTTTCTCGCGGTATTAAAAGTACAGAACATGAACGTTATCTCGAGCGCTCCTTGAAGAATGGACACCCCAAACCGTTCTCTCAACCCGCGACCCTAACCAGGATAAACAGTGTTGAAAATGGATGGATGGATGGCGTTTGCCAGTGTCCTGACTGAGACATGGCAGGATTCTGTGGCAGTAGTCTGACATAGTGTCATCAAATTGAGAGAGACCAAATTGGCTTGATCCAAGCATTAGATGGGTTCTGTGTAAAAGGCACAGGTGCATAAAACTTGTATCAACTGTTACGGCTCTGATACAGTAATTCTGAGCCAACAGCCCCTTCCCCACTGCCTGTTAAAAAGTACAAGTAGTATCAGTACCGAAATAGAGGTGCTACCATCTGGCCCTGTCTTTAGCCCCATAGAGTCCGCAAAATTACCTTAGAAACAAACTTTTACACAAAATCCAATAAAGCTGACAGCATCTGGTGTGATGTACAAGTTTGTTTTCAGACAGCGACAATTGCTTTTGACGCAACAGGGCATGAGGGCGGGAGAAGTGAGTCAGGCGTTAAGCTTGACATCCCGGTCCTGGCTATTCCCGTCCCGTATTAGCCGTCGTTCGGTTCCCCGGTGCCCCTTTTCATGCAGTAAATAGCTTCTGTAACACACACAGATTACCTTGTCTCCATCATCTCCCGCGGGTCCCGCAGGGCCTGCAGCTCCGAGCATGCCCCCCGGTCCATGTTCCCCATCCTGACCTGCCGGTCCCATTGGACCTTTCTCACCCTAGGACAAACACTCAGAGTAAGCACTACAGTAAAGACGTTTTTTTAGGCTATTAAAGACGTATATCTTACAGGCTCGCCCTTCTCTCCCATCGGTCCTGGTCCTCCAATGGCTCCGGCCCGTCCTGGCTGTCCGATGGCTCCGGCCGGCCCGGGGGGACCTCGCTCGGTGGCTGGCCCCTACACCGACAGGAACATTTTGTTTACTTTGAATGGTGTTCAGGTTAAATTGCAGAGGTTTTCTTCGTTCGTGTGGTACCCGCTGGCCATATTTTGACCAACCCTGATACTGAGGTAACTCACCATGGCACCTGGGGCTCCAGAAGGTCCCGCACTTCCTTTTAGACCAGGAGGGCCCTTAGAACATGAAACTCATTATCAAAGCGGTTGAAATCACATCAACTATTGAGTAAATGGGACTTCTTTGCGTCACCATAACGCCAGGAGCTCCTCTGCTTCCCCTGAACCCCTTCAGTCCCGGGGGTCCGCTCTTCCCCATAGTTCCGGGTAATCCGGGATCACCCTGCACAAAAAACAAACCGACGCAAGATGACACAGAGATGATGATAGCGATGGGTGCGAGCGGATTCACGGGCCCACCTTTCCACCTTCCTTCCCGGCCGAACCAGGCAAACCGTGTTCTCCGGGTACACCCGGTGAACCTGGATGACCTCGGTCCCCCGTGGGGCCAGGTTCGCCCGATTTTCCCTGTAATGCACACACAGACGGAACAGAGGCTACGAGCTCATAGCGAATCCAAAATAAACCTTTTATGCCATGCCCGAAATGGCTTCTTCAAACTAAAATAGCCAACTTCCATGAGTCCTCGAGACTTGTATGTGCATTTGTTATCATTGACACTTCAATCCTATTTTGTGTCGATTGGTGAAACTGGTGTCGGGGGCTGACTTTCTTTTTTACATTCCAGGGGGCTTGATTGGGTGAAATCCGTAGTGGGAGTTTGTCAAAGCCCTGGAATTTTCCCCAAATTCCCAAAAGGGCTGTTTCAAATGGCCATTATCCTGTTCAATATGGGGCATGGGTTCTTGAGACCTTTGGGTGTGTCCTCTTGTGATACAATTTCGGGCTGATTTTTTGGAACTTTCCAATTGGGTGACTTCCGCAGTCGGAGGCCAGGAATACGCCCAAAAGGGCTCTTTCATCACTCAAATGGACAATTTATGGCATATGAGTCCTTGAGACTTTTTTGTGCGAGTAGGAGTTTGTCAAAATCCTGGAATTCACCCAAATGGGCTGCTTCAAACCAAAATTGGCCTGTTCAATTTTGGGTTTGGGTACTTGAGACCATTTGGATTCTCCTCCTCCGATTGACATGTCCAACCAATTTCGTGTCGGACGCGGAAACTGGCTGCTTCAAACCACAATGGCTCACTTTGTCAACCTAAGTTCATGTTGATTGGTGAAACTGGTGTCATGAGTTATTTATCACTTTGATACAGGGTGAGTTTTTCCTTGGGGTTATGTTGTATACCCACCTGTGGTCCCACCACACCAGAGGGTCCTGGGGGTCCCGTCTTCCCCTGGAATCCCTGCAGTTAAAACATAATGGTCAGTAAAAGTGTATTCACGATGCATCCAGAGTCCATTAAGCAGAAGAATAGTTAACTTACCGGTTCTCCTCGTTGACCTGGGTGTCCTGGAAGACCGTCTTTCCCACCCGGACCCTACACGAGTGTGTCAAAATGTCGTGAAAAAAAAAAAAATAATAATATTGGAATAATCACATGAAAGTCATACAAGTTGGCCTTCAACCAAATGTTTTCAGAAATGTACGTTGTTGTTGTTGTTGTTTGTAATGTGCTTAGCTAGCTGCGTAAATCCACTTTGTATACACGATGCAATACTCAAAAGATGCCACAAGGTGAGAGCATCACTCTGTCTGTCAGGTATCTCCATAAATTGAGTAGTTTTAACTTTGTTGTTTGATTATATGCTGGGCAACTCCTTTTTACTAGTATTAGACAGATACAATAGTTTTTTTTAAAAAATGGTATAAAATATGTAATTTCAAAATAATAAGAATGTCAGAGTCAGTGGGGAACTCACAGATGCTCCTTTGGGTCCAGGCTCTCCACCTCTTCCTTGAGGTCCTTGTGGTCCCTTTTGAAAATACACATCAATCCATTAATACCCTGCAGGCTGTTAAATCCATCCATCCACCCACCCATCCATCCATCCATCCATCCACCCACCCATCCATCCATCCACTCATCCACCCACCCATCCATCCATCCACTCATCCATCCATCCACCCACCCATCCATCCATCCATCCATCCACTCATGCATCCATCCACCCATCCATCCATCTATCCATTTTCTGAGCCGCTTATCCTCACAAGGGTCACGGGAGTGCTGGAGCCTATCCCAGCTATCTTCGGGCAGGAGGCAGGGTACACCCTGAACTGGTCGCCGGCCAATCGCAGGGCACATATAAACAAACAACCAGTCGCACTCACATTCACACCTACGGGCAATTTAAAGTCTTCAATTAACCTACCACGCATGTTTTTGGGAAGCGGGAGGAAAGCGGAGTGCCCGGAGAAAAGCCACGCAGGCACGGGGAGAACATGCAAACTCCACACAGGCGGGGCCGGGATTTGAACCCCGGTCCTCAGAACTGCGAGGCAGATGCTCTAACTAGTCGTCCACCGTGCCGACGGCTGTTAAATCAATTAATGAATTCGTGCTGTCTCCCACCCTCTCGCCAGTCGATCCCTGGACGCCGTCGTGTCCAGAAGCTCCCTGACAAAAATAATAAAAAAGGAGAATGTGGGTGAAGCATGGATCCAAACTGTCCTTCATTAAATGTCAGCTGACCTTTTCTCCAGGTTTCCCTGTGGGTCCTCTGGCCCCTCTGCCTCCCCGTGCACCCTGACGGGACATCTCAGGGATTATTATTTGTATTTGTTATTAATGAGTACTATTTTCAAATAATTCGTGGAATATTGATTTTTAATTACATGACATTGTTTTTTCTCAATATGAGAAGAGTTTTTTCTTGATACATTTCACTGATGGTGTCGTGGTACATTTGCCTGACTTTGGCGCGGCGAGCGTGGGTTCAGTTCCGTTCAGTTCAGTGCGAATGGCTGTCTGTGTTTATATGCGCCCACTTCAGGCTATAGTCGGCCTTTCGCCTCAAGTCAGTATTAAGAATGGATGGATGTTTACTTATGTAGTATACTCATTATGATCCAACAAGGGGGGAATTCATTCTACACTCTGATCAGTGTTGCACACCACACCGAAAATTACGTTTAAACATAATATGTGGTGTGTTTTTTATGTATTTAAAGACCTATTCTTACTAAATTTGAGTTTTAAAAAATGAGAAAATAAAAATCTGATTATCCCAATAAAACTAAAGAAATCATTTTATTGTAAACGTCTGTGTGTTTTTACGGATTATTATTATGGTATTATTTATCAATATGAATATTCATGTTTACTATAAATACCATACATAATAAAATATATAATTATTTGCAATTGATAATTCATATGTTTTATAATTTAGTTTTAAAAACATGTTTTTTAATTATTTACTTCATTTCTTTGAGTTTTCATCATATACCTATATACATATTAATATTACTACATTTTCTGGTTTTCATTTTCACAAATATGTAATTTTTAAAATGAATATGACTTAATTTTAGTTGGAAAAAATAAAAATCAAATATAGAAAATGATGATTATTTTGTAGACACTATCATAAACGACTGGAGGATGTTACATTGTGGAAAAAAGTAAACGGAATATGAATGTAGACAGGTAGCTAAACAATTGGAGGAGACTATGTGAGGGATACATTGTGCTCATCTCTTCAGATTGTTTTCCTGTTGTGTGGTTTTTCATTTTTGTTTTTCATTCATTAATATGATTGCTGTTATTATTTATACAAATCACAATGAATTAGAATCAACTGTCTTTATTGTAAACAGTTTCATAATCAGTTGGAGGAGACGCCGAGTGGGCTACATTTTGGTCATCTGTAACCATGTATTTCTCAAAACAAGAATCACGCTCTATTAGTAGAGAGCAGGTATCCAACTTGTGGCCTGTGGGCCAGATCCGGCCCACCACATCACTTGATGTGGCCCACGAAAGCAAATCATGTGGAATCAACTTCTTGCTAAAAAACAGAATTGCAAATTACCTTCACTTTTAATAGCATTGACATATTGTAAGCAGTTTTTGTTACCAATCTCACTTTTAAAATAAATTGAATCGTTGAACAATTTTGAATGACTTCTGATTTCATAGCTAGTTATCATCAATTTGATTTGTATATTTAATAATACGAGGCGATCATACATTTACATGAGTTCACAGTCACAACGGCCGTATGACAGAAACCTTAACTACGATGTGGCCCGCGCCAAAAAGGAGTTTGACACGTGTACCTAATAAAGTGTCCAGTAAGTAGAAATGCTAGTAAGTCTTGCACTTACATTTGGACCCCTCTGTCCTGCACTTCCTGGTTGTCCTGGAGGACCCTGTGAACATAGAATGGAATGTTTGTTAAAGTAAAAATACTTCTATGGCCTAAAAGCCTGTTTTTTTAAACTCACTTTTTTGCCTTTCTCTCCAGGAGCCCCTAGTATTCCCGGAAAACCATCAGAGCCCTGTGACAATACATCGGATTAACCAAGCCAGCCGTGTATCCCACTTATGTACTCTACGTAGGTGGATTCTTAACAAAATGACCTTTGGTCCAAGTCGTCCTGGATATCCCGGCAATCCGGGTACTCCAAGTTTTCCCTGAAAAACAGCAGGAAGGTGTTCAATCCTCTTTTTTTCTTCTTCTTCCTTTTCTTTTATAGGGCTGGGTGGGTGAGATGGACTTCAAATACAATCTCATCTTTTCTTCACAAAAATATGCACTCTCTTGTAATTTCCTCCATTAACAACCCGGGCTAAACGTAGCTCCTGCGCGACATACAAAAACATACATGGATCACTTCAACATACTTTCCTTGGCACCAAGAGGTCACAAGATGGCATGGCACCAAAGCCCTCTCTAAGAGAACAATAGGATTACTTTTCAACTAGGGCTTTGGCGCATTTTAGGGTATTTCAAAAAGAGCACAAGCGTGCGATGAGATGAATTCTCGAATAGTAGTGATGGGCAAATGCAGCTTTTGTGAAGCACTGAACCACTTGGACGTGAATTGTTTACAAAAATGATTCCAGATTCAAGATGTTTATTGTCAAATGCACAGTAAGAAGACAAAGGTAGCACTGAGCAAATTCTTCCTTTGATAGTCCCCTTCCACATATACAAAGAATATAAACGATAAAGAACAAACATAAGCATAGAATGTGCAAAGATGCAAGCATTTGACTTCCAGTAGAATCAGCTGGTTGTAGAAGTATTGCGCAGTGTAAACATTCAAGTGAGCAGGGTTACAAATGAAAACAATATTGCAGTGTTTGCTCATTTGATCAAGAGACCGATGGCGCGTGGATAGAAGTTACTGAAGTTCTTTTTTTTTTTTTTGGTCTCGTTCTGGATGCGACGCTCCTGCCGCGTCTGCCGGTGTTTGTTTTGCGGATGCGTGGTGTCTCCTATAATGTTCTGTGCCCTCGGTGGCACGGCTCTCGTAAACGCGGTGTCGTCTATTTTGCAAGGAGCGAACCGAAACTTACATTCAGGCTAACCTGCCATGCTGGTGACATCACTTGGCCACACAGTTCAGGCACGCAGTTGTTAAAGTTACTTCTGACTTCCAACTCCGGTTCATTTCTTTACATTCTCTTTTATTATGTGCTCGTTTCCGTGATTAAAAACACATACAAAATGGTGGTGTTTTGGGGGCTGGAACAGATGAATGGAATTTCAATATATTTGAATGGGGAATATTGAGTTGACGTATGAGTGAAATGAGTTACAATCTTGGTCACAAAACTAATTCCTCCCGTAAATCAACGCACCGTTGTCTACTGTAAAATCCCATCAAAACGATCACGTAAAAATCTGCAGTATTGCGGGGGAAGACTAGTCGATACAATCGACTAACCACCCAGCCCTACTTTCTGAGGACTGCACTTTGTACCTTCTCTCCAAGGATACCCGCGGGGCCTGTTTCTCCCAGAGGCCCCATCTGCCCTTTGGGTCCCTCGGGTCCGTCTTCTCCTCGTCCTCCCGTTGCGCCGTTGTCGCCGCTGTCACCTTTGCCGCCCATCTCGCCCTTGGCGCCGGGGAAGCCGTCCTCGCCCTGAAGTCGGCGAGGAAGGAGGTTAGCGAGGAAGACAACATTTGAGGACTCGGTGAAGGTTGCTGTGGATGGAGCTCACCTTCTCACCTTTGCTGCCCTTCAGTCCTCGGACGCCGTCGGCTCCCTGGCCAACACAGAAGATGTAAGAATTCTCACATTTGTATTTAAAAGAGATGTATTGGGCTCATTTTGGCCATTTCCTTCAAAGATTAACTTGTCCCAGAAAAATTCAGCCCCCAAAGTCAGCTTCCCTTAGCAACCTCAGATTTGGTAGACATCTCTATCATGAGTAGACCCACCAAAAAAACTCTCAAGAAGCCAAGTCTGAAAAGACACGGGAGGACTGCCTTGTTGGTTTGAAGCAGCCATTTTTGGGCTCATTTTGGCCATTTCCTTCAAAGACGAACTTGTCAAAGCCAGTTTCCTTTAGCAACATGAAATTTGGTAGACTTTTCTATCATAAGTAGAACCACAAAAAAGTCTTATGAAGCCATGCCCAAAAACACCCATTTGAGCTCAAAGCAGCCATTTAAGGCTCATTTTGGCCAAATTTGTCATATATTGTCCTAAGACTTTTCTATCGTTAAGTAGACCTACAAAAAAGTCTCAAGAAGCCATGCCCAAAAACACACAAAGTCTGCTTCTTACGCTCAAAGTGGATATTTTAGGCCCTCTTTGCCATTTCCTTAAAAGACAAAAAAAAAAAAGAAGCCCCGAAAGACACATGAAATTTGGTAGACAGGCCCATCATAAGTTGACCCAGAAAAGTCTCAAGAAGCCTTGCTGAAAAAACACACAGGAAGTCTGCTGTTTAACATCGAAATGAAGATTTTAGCCTTAAAACACAAACTTGTCCTAGATTGTCTTCAGAATTCAGCCCCTGAAGCTTGTTTCCTTTAGCAACCTCAAGTTTGGTAGACAGGTCTATCATGAGTAGACCCACCAAAAATTCTCAAGAGGCCTGAAAACACAGACAAACCTTGACTCCTCGTTGTCCGGGGTATCCGACCGGCCCCTGCACTCCCACGGGACCCTGTAATAAAAAAATCACACATTTAGGCGTAACATGTTGCTAGCCCGGCCAATGAAAAAACAAACAAATGCATTCATCGTACCGGTAAACCTTTTTCACCGGGAGTACCTTCCCGTCCAGGATGACCCTGTTGGCGAGAACATGTGCTAATATTGCTAATATGACATGCTAATGTGTCAGTTGATGCTTATCAATCTGGGAAAGACACTGTTTCCACCAAGCAGTAAATAAATAATAAACAAGTGTGTCCATAACCCCCAAAAATGGATCAGTCTGTAGGAATTGTTTTTTTTTTTCCCCCGAGATGAGCTTACGGGAGGTCCGTCATTTCCAGGTAAGCCCTGCATCCCTTTCTTCCCTTGTGGCCCCTGTCAAAAGAAAAAACAAGAACAAAGTTGACAGTCCTCCGAATGACAAAAGTCTTTTTCTCTCTTTTACCTTCTCTCCAGGCAGCCCGACTAATCCCTGAGGACCAGGAAAGCCCTGAGGGAGATACAAAAAACTCGTTTTTTGAACATTCTGAATTTTCGAGGTGATTCCGCTTTTATTTTTGACTGCGCTTGCACCTGAATTCCAAGGTTGCCTTGCTGTCCTGGTGCTCCGATGTCCCCCGGGACCCCCTTAAATACACAAACATGCAAAGCATGGAATCATCCCTCCATATCAGACGAAATAATGACTCCAAATACTCACAAAGTTGCCCTTTGAACCTTGAACACCATCGATTCCCCGAATTCCCTGCGAGGAGAAGACATAGGTATTTAAAAGCGTGCGTGCGTGCGTGCGTGCGTGCGTGCATGCGTTTTGGAAACGTTCACACTCACTGACTGTCCTGGAGGTCCCTGACGACCTCGAGGGCCGTTCATACCTCTTGAACCCTGCAACACACACCATTTTTACATGCTTCAAAAGTAAAGAGCCCTGTCACCGTGCAAAAAAAAAAGACTAGTACTGACCTATACCTGAGTAAAAGTAAAAAAAAAAAATATATATATATATATATATATATATATAAATCAAATGAATTAGAGGTTCTGTAATTGATTCATCTCAAAAACTCCCTTTCAATTCGAATCAAAATATTTGACACAATAAGTGATGCCCTTCAATTCAATGAAATTTTGATCCACCCTCATTACTGTGCCACGCAAGTTCTGTAGGTGTCATAGCATGCATGTAGCATGGTTTCAGACGTTTGCCATGGTAATGTTAAGAAGGACACTAACTATTTGCTTCTCTTAACCGGATGTGCCTCCAAAAACTAACCAAGCACATTTGTACTCATCTTTCAGCCAGACAAAGTAGCGTTAGCTCGTAGGCTAACGTTGACGCTTGCCTCCGCGCATGTTTTGCATTTGCGCAAATCGTATTGTGTTTTAAGTGGGGTCTGTGATTCGAAAGGTCTTTGTGCAGAACGTCACATGATCGAATCCGGGAAACAGCTTGGGACAGGCCTGGTGTCTTGGGACAAAAGTTGAACACGTACAGTATATCATTTATTTATATAAATATATGATATGATATACGTAAACACAAACAGAGGGAAGTGCTTTCACCTGTTTTGCCGAATGCGGAAGTTGGCAGCGCATATAATTGTGCTTTTGATCGAAAAGCGCCATTCAATATGACATTTTCTGCAATAAAGTAAACGAAATTAACATGTTTAAGTCACGACCCGGCATCTCAAAGGCTTCCCCAACGGTGGTCTATATGATTGATTAGTGACCAGTCCAAGGTGTACCAGAATTCTGCCAGGGCAGCTGTCTGCATGTGACTTTAAAATGGCACTAATGAAAGTAATGCGTCTGCATTGGACACTTTGAGTAACAGAACAGGTCAAAGCAACCCGTTTGCACACTTGTGAAACAAGTGTGAAACCCTTTCAATGTGTGTGAACACTCACAGCATCGCCAGGTTGTCCTCTAGGTCCCGGCGGGCCCTCAGAACCCTGCGCACGACAACAACAACAACAACAACGTCAAAAACAACAACACCAAGAGCCACAATACTAGAATTTCTACCTTTTCTCCCAGCTCTCCGGCAGGACCGTGGGGCCCCGGCTTTCCCCTCTCGCCCTGAGGAAACACGTACAATGGCGGCCAGTTCAATCAAGCCTTTCGCAACGAGATGCCACGCTTAATTCATCTTTGGGACTGTTCATGTGCTTTGGCGAGGGCTGCTTTTTTACTCGCAATTAACGAGGCCTCGTGTTAGTAGCATGACGTTAGTATTTTTAGGTAACAGCAGCGACACGTTATTTTACAGCGAGTATGAGTACATCGCTTACCTTGGAGCAGACGAAAGGTGTGTGATTGTTGAATTTTTGAGGGATTTAACTGAGTACGCACATAGTCACGTAGCTTTATCCTGAGCTATTTGGAGTGAGAGAAAAAACTCCAGATACACTTGTTTGATAACTATAAAAAAGTACAATTGCTGCTCTGAACCAAAATGATCAACTTCTTGTTCCAATTTTGGGCATGGGTCCTGGAGACATTTCTGTGCGTTCTGCTACGGTATACATGTGCACCCAATTCCAACTTTTACAGGGGCCTTGATTGACCAGACCAGAATGGTGGACTTCTACTTTGATTTTGGGCATGGGTCTGACTTCAAGACATTTTCATACACCCCGTTATGATAGATTGACGTGTCTAGCCAATTTTGTGCCGCTCGGTGATTTTGTCATTTGTCATTTTTTTTTGTCAGGCTAAATTGGCTGAATTGCCTTGTAGACGTTTGTCAAAGTCTGAGCTCTGGAATTCGCCTGAAGTGGCTGCTTTGAAACAAAATGACCAGCTTCCTGTTCAATATCACTTATTGGTCTTTGTGACTTGTTTATGCACCCTGTTATGTTAAACACGTCCACTCAATTTCATGTCAATCAGTGAAACTGTCAGGGGGATTTTTTTTCCCCAACTGCCTCACGGGTACTACAGACTTAATTTGCCCAAAATGTCAGACTTCTTGTTCAATTTGGAGCAAAGGTCCTTTAGACTTTTGCGTGCATCCTGTTATGATAGTCATAAAACAAATTTGTTTCTAATGTTCACGGGCGCTCGACTAGGAGTTTGTCTCAGTTAAGATCCACCAGAAATTGCTGCCTCAGACCAAAATGACCGAGCGCCTGTCCAGCATCAGTCATGGGTGGGTCTTTGAGACTTTTTGTGTGCCTCCTGTCCCCCAATTTTGCGTTGGCCAGTGAAACTGGTTCCGGGGTAGAAAAGCAAAATCGAACTTTCAAGCCCTGGAATTCACCCTGAAATGGTTGCTTTGAACCAAAATGGCAGACTTAATGTTCAATTTAGAACATTTTGTGTTTTGTCCTGTTATGATAGACATACCCACCGAATTTCCTGTGGACCGTGAAAACCAGTGTCTGAGGCGGATTTTTTTGTCTATTCCCAGTGGGCTCGACTGGCGGAATTCCCGAGTAGGAGTTTGTCATACTTACTTTATTTCCCTTGTTTCCAGGCAGACCGGGCAGGCCCTCAAAGCCTCTGTCCCCCTGGGAGGAAAAGCTGTTTTAGGAGGACATTTCTGACGTGCGGTCGTGTTGTGAGTGGTCTTCACCTTGACGCCCGTCTCTCCGATGTCACCTCGCCCGCCGTCCGCCCCCGCTCGTCCCTGGACAACACCCCAAAAAAACTTTAGCCTCCGTGTTTCACTCACTTGTAAACTTGGGGGTCAAAAAATGAACGAATAAAATCACACCCTTTTTCCAGGGCGTCCGTTCTGGCCTGGGATTCCCGGGGCTCCGGGGGAACCCTAAGGCGGAGCATGGTGTTGAGATGTGAAAGGAGTGGGTCATACAGTGACGACCGGCTTTTTACTTACAGGTGGTCCCAGCTCCCCATTGCTGCCCTTCCAACCGGATGGACCCGGTATGCCCTGGAAGACGCAAAACAATAGTGTATATAATATATTGTATATCTGTTTATGTGTGTATTTACTACACGTGTGTTTGTGTGTGTGCGTGCGTCTGCATGTGTGTGTGTGTGTGTGTGTGTGTGAAAAAAGAAAACTCACGAGCGGACCAGGTCGTCCTCTGAGGCCAAGTGGACCAGGAGGACCTTTCATAGACAACTAGAAAAAGAAGTACGACATGATTGCAATAGGTAACAGATGGCTTTTCCTTTTTTTTGGAAACCTGTGCATGGCCATGCTGAATGGTGGATCCGTATGCCTTTTGTGCTGGAACAGTTTTGCTCTTTAACAGTTTGAAATACTCCCTCTGTTTAATTTGTCATCATTTTTGTTCATTCTCTTTTATGTATATATATCACAGAAAAGGGTTTTAGGGGACAGACAGGGGGGAAAAATAATATTTGAAGTTGGGTGTATCAAGTCAGCCTTCTGGTTTACTTTTCGGAAGGGTGGATAGACTCATTCAATTGTTCTTATTTTTAGAGTCAAACTTTAAAATGGCAGGCTAGCATTTGGAACCACTTTAACATGGTTTTGAAGGGTACCGTTGAAAATAAATAGCTCATTTGAGGTTATGTTTTCATTTTTAGCGTAGCTATACACCTATGAAGGGAGGCTGAAGGTAGGCTGTTCCAACATGTTAAATCATCACAGATTTTTTTCCCCCCAGTAGATGAACGGGATTTGGATTATTTAACTCTGCAAGTTTTGATGCCTAGATATTTGACTCTTCGCTGGCACGGTGGCCGACCGGTTAGAGCGTCAGCCTCACAGTTCTGAGGACCGGGGTTCAATCCTCGGCCCCGCCTGTGTGGAGTTTGCCTGCGTGGCTTTTCTCCGGGCACTCCGCTTTCCTCCCACACCCCAAAAACAGGCATGAATTGGAGACTCTAAATTGCCCGTAGGTGCGAATGGTTGTTTGTTTGTATGTGCCCTGCGATTGGCTGGCAACCGGTTCGAGACAATTGCTTTGAGATTATGACACTGAGACGTACCCATTAGGTTTATCAGCCGCCTGACACTATTGGTGAATTTTGATTAGTGAGCGCAGTCCGTTATTAGCTTTCCCTGGTTTTAGCAGTATTTCTATTGCATCTGTATTCATTTGGCTTCTAATTAGGCCTTTTATCTTTTATGTCTGTCTCCGTTTTGCAAAATAGTAAAGACCCAAAATGTTTCTAAATCTGTCGTTGCCTGAAGCTCTACCCGGTGGCATATCGTTTAAGGCCACATGCAATTCTGCGAGGGTTAATGGGGCGTCGGAAGACTTTTTACTTTCTGGCGTTCATTGAGGGATGCTTCGGTTATTGAGAAAGGTTTTAATGTCATTTGGATTCGTAAGTTACTGTCGTAGTTGTCGAATATATCATTTCTTTCCTAAGGTGATTGAGTCAATTTGACATTTCAATCTTGTATAATGGTCATCGGTATGTTTTCTGGGTTACGTACAAGTTGTTTTGTGAGAAATTGTCCTGGTTCATTATTGTGCTAAAAATGAGTGTAGCTTAGCTGTTGTAGTCGGAACTCTGTTGTTTTTGATAATATGCGATCAAGTTGTTGTTCATCGTTACAAAGTTGGTTCCTAAGTAGGTTCGTCAGATTGATTGCATTTTCTTCCGTACGTCTTTTGATTTTCATCTTCAATTCGCTGTGTACTTTTTGGTGCTGTTTTTTTCTCGTAGGAAGAGTATGGATTGATTTTGCCTCTAATTCCAGCTTTCCCTGCTTCCCAAAGTCAGGATGGAGATAAGAGTTGTGGAATCATCCAAATTTGAGAAAATCTTTCCATTCCTTCTTTACAAATCTATGGAAACTCTGGATCTTTCAGTCGAGAAGTAATAAAGCGTCAAGATTGGAGAAGGTATCGTGTTTGATTCAAGTTTGAGGCAGAGAGAAATTGCAGAAAGTGATTGTTGATTATTGCTGGATGTATTTTGTAAGAAAGTAGTCCATTCTAGAGAAGGGAAATAAATCGTATTCCTTTTTGTTTTGTTTCTCGAGTCTCCATATGTGGGCGAGTCCCAAATCGCGCACATATTGATATAATATTCGAGAAGATTGCCACTGCTCGGTATTTGTTGTTTTTATTTAAGCAGTCTCCGGTTGGATTTGGATGAAGTGCTCTATGAAAGTCTCCAACTATGATAATTGTTGAATTAGCGTACAAATGGGTCAGGTGGGTACACAAAAGTACATGAAGAAAAGCTGGATCATCATTATTAGGAGCATATATATGAACTAATGTGCATGACTTGTTCAATAGAGTTGCCCGAACAATTATGTATCAGCCTTCTGGGTCAGTTTCATTATTTTTGCCTGTGAACGAATTCCATAAAACAAAAGTTTTGTGTGACATATTGATGATAAGTGTACAATTGTAAGTGATCGTGGGACAATCTGTGTATACGTTTGTGGGAAAGATAAACAACTCTCCGAGAGATTCGATATTTAGTGGGAATGTTCTTATTGAGGTAAAAGGAGGTTTGAGTTTGGAGGTGTTATGTAATGAGGTATTGAATGTATTGTACAGTGTATGAGTTCAGCAACGTAAGGGACAAAGACAAGGGGATATATAACACAAAGATCTGTTCATTCGGTTGAAGGGATTCATTTACCTCGGTCTGCTGCAGGATGGCCTGAGCTTGAGCTTCCTGTGCGGAAAAGGTTGCCGACTTTTGGCCGCCGCCCGCCCGGAACTGCACACACAAACAGAGACTGAAGGTTCGTTCCGTCCTCGTGGCGATGCGGAGGGACACGTAGCTTTATCCGGGACCCTGCATTTATCCGGGCTACTTTTTGTTTTGGGGAAATTTGCACTCGATAGTATCCGTAAACAACATTTACGTTGGTTAGCTGTGGAAACATAATTTTCCAAAAAAAAAAAAAACATTTCCATTCTGCACAGAAATAGACTTAAGGCACCGCCTTATTGACTAAGTTTTGAATTGAAAAAGCAACATTTACACAAATGCACAAATGAACAGGCGCCACATAGTCCGACCTCGTGACTATGTGGCTGGCTGCATAGCTTTATCCAGGAGCTGCATTTATCGGCGTTAGTTTGGGAGTTTGGAAGAAAAACAAACATTTCCACTGCACACCGCGGCCTTGTGACGACGCGGAGGGCCACATAGCTTTGTCCATATCCCGTATTTAATGTAATGCCCATGCTTTAAATCGAGGATTTTTAAAGAAGCGCAAGAAATACTCAGAACAATAGGCTGCAGCAGCCCGCGACCCCACTGAGGATAAGCGCTAAAGAAATACATGGATGGATGGATGGATGGAAATACATTTTGCTTTTTTTCCCCACATTACCGGTAAGAGCATTATGTTTCCCGGGGGTCCCGGTATCCCGTCAACTCCGTTCAGGCCCGGTCGTCCTGGGGGTCCCTAAGAAGCCCACAATGATGAGACCGATTGGGAGCGAGCTGCGTCACTTTGACAACAAACAGAGGACGACCCTGACCGGTTCTCCGAGGTCTCCCCGAGGTCCCACCAGCCCCGTGATTCCGGGGGGGCCAGCCGCTCCCTACACACAAACGTGACAAATATGGATCCTCGCGTTGGTGAGCGATATGTTTTATGTCCCGCAGGGCACCAACCTGCGCTCCCAGAGGCCCGTAAGAACCCACAAATCGTGTGCCCTGAAACCACAACAAACAAATTGTTACAAATGGGACTATTCAAACTTATACAGGTGCATCCCAATAAATGAAAATACTGTAGGAGAGTTGATTGTTCAATTCCCAAAGTGAAATTCGTAAATTATACGGCTTCATTCATTCGTCACCAAAAAAAGTACTACAGATTCCAACCTAATTTCCATGTTAATATCTTTTTGCCTCGCATTCGAATTTCTTGGGGATGAATAAATGTGGGTTTTCGTTAGCTGTAAGCTAAAATCATCCAAAATAATAACCAATGAAATCATAAATGCATTCTATTGTGTGTGGTGAATCTATATGATACTGTTTACTAGTCCCAGTTTTTGAATTGAACTACAAAAATACAATAAATAAATGTTTTTTTCATTGTAAAGTTTAGTGAGATGCACCTGTACAGTGAGTTGGCCATTTCAGGGTGCTGTTCAAAGTTTCGGTGAGCGCCTATATCACCGCCGTCAAACTCGAGGCATGGGGGCCAGATCTGGCCCGCCGCATCAATTTAGGTGGCCCGCTAAAGCGAATCATGTTTTCTAAAACTGTCGATGTCATGTTTCCTGGTCAAATCTGCACCCAAATTACAAACGACAAAAAGACAAAAGTGTCTTCACTTTTAATAACGTAGCCCTTTTTGAAACAAATGGAACAATAGTTGAACAAGCTCTTTTTTATTTGAACTTAAAATGTGGGGTGCATGCAGAAAATTGAGGGACAGATTTCCTCTCACTTTAACTGTATGACGAATAATACGCAGCCACACCCAAAACTTCGCAAATCGAGTCACACCGAATCAGAATTTGGAGAGGAACAATATATGATGTGATGCCCAGAGCCACCTCTTTTCACACATTAGCCAGTCACAGTGGTCAAAGAAGTGCTTCATTTGTTCATTATTTTTTAACGGAAGGTCCACCTTCTGTTCTGAACTTTGGAATTCTGCAACAACAACGGCGCCCGAGTAGCATTCCAAAACGATTTTTCTTTTGACTGATGACTCAACAGACTATATAACAATTCCTATATAGTGATTACGGCGGAGGGAATGCCGAAATGATTGCGAACACAGTAGTAGTCTTTAAAAGGAGTTTTCTTACCGCTCCCAAAAGGGCCGGCTCCCCTTTTTCTCCTTTCTCCGGAACGTACTGGCAGGAAGCGGAAGACGACAACATGATCAATATGTCGGTCGCTTGAACATTGGCCCCAACAGCCTGACACCTTGCCACGGTTGGCAAAAATACCACGATCGTGTTCATTGGCCGATTAGATGCAACGCATTCTAGTGAAAGTCATACAGTATGCATGGTGAGAGAAAATTATACATCACAATATTGATACCACGCCCCACCCGTATCGTCTGCCACCTCCGATATTTGACGCCTGTGTATTGATACGGTAAAGTAATAGAAAACAATGAGATACATCGCGATAACGCTCATTTGCCCCGCCCATATGATGGTCTACCCTTTCTGGGATGTTTTTGATATAGAAGGCGGTGTGGGAAGTTTGGGTTGATACCTGCGTGTCCAGACCGTATCCCCCTTCCCTCTCAGCCGGCCTGTAATGTCCGTCCACTTCCTCCTCCTCCTCGTATTCGTACTCGTTCACCTGGTAGCTGTCTGTGAAGTTGTCGTAGTCCTCGTACTCGAAGATCTGTCCGGCGAACGAGAGGTGAGAGGCGACTGGCAAAAAAAATAATAATAATACAAAAAATAGCAACGGACGTTAACCTCACCTCGTACTCGCTGACGTTGGGCCCAGCCGTCACCGTGGAGACGGAGACGGAGACGTCCTGGTAGAGGTCGCTGAAGTCGTACTCGTCCAACTCCTCCACCACATGTTTCTTTGGTGCTACGTCCACCTGAAGACCACAAAGAAGATGAACTTCAAAGTCCATTTTGACTTCATTGGCTCCATTTTCTCGACTGTTGTAAATCCAGCGCTGCGACTGGCATACCTCCGGGAGGAGGCGGGTTGGACCCGGTCTCGGTAATATTTCCTACGGGAGGAAGCGCATTGAAAAGTGTTCGCAAGCAACTTCGATCTTGTCCAGTCGAAGCAGCTCCTCTCATTCCCTTTAAATGTGGCCCGTGAGCGGCACACTGATAATCTTTGAAACAAACTCATCTGCTGATTTGAGTCCAGGAGGTCGAAGCGGTCAAAGTACGTTTGTAAGGAACTGCAGGCAGACCTCGGCGGGCTGATGATCTAAACTTCGCCACAATGATTCAGAGGGTACGACGCACACTGTTCAGAGACACGACTTTTTACACTCAAGCGCATCTACGAAAACAGTGTGTGTCCGTGTGTGTCCCTCAGTCTACAGCGGTGTATTTTTGTATCATTTACAGTCCATCCGGAAGGTATCGCTTCACCTTTTTCCACATTTTGTTATGTTACAATCGATATCTCCAGAAGGTGCCCCAAAAAGTTGAGCATTTCTACTGAAATTCATATACATTGTATTAGGTACAGTAGATGTTACGCTTTTACAAATGCTTATTGGTCAAGTTCCCACAGACAAATATGTACGCTCGCTGAAAGGGTTGAGTGCCAGGGTGGGCATACTGCATTTGGCTGTTCGCAGTTAATGAGCACTCGGTGGACCTTCACTTCGGAAACACCAGAAGGTAATAGGAGCGTTTTTGTTAAAGTGCTGAAATGAAGAAAAGCTGCCTAAGCTCCTTGACTGTTTTCCTTTCCTTTTGGACTGGTCTCTTTCATCAGCGGAATCTGGGGTGAGCCCCTTAAACCCTCAAAAGGGAAAAAAAGACATCCTGCAGCGCTTTGGAGCCCGCAGCCAGTCAATCCTAAATCACATTTGTGGTCTTTGGAACTAAAACAGTCTGACATGGACAAGTGGAAAAATAAAAATGAAAGTCAATGGGGACTTTTCTGCAAGATAAAATAATCATTCTAAACACTTCTGTGGCCTTTTCAGCTTGACCGATGTTTTATTAGATGATTTGAAAACAGCTGGAATACTGCGGCCTTTGAGCCTTGCTTTTTTTCTGCGCAACCTTGTGACCTCTCCATGCCAATCAGCAAAGAAAGGTTAGGATTACAATTTGAAAGTTATTACAGTACAGTGTTCAGAAAAAGGATATTATTATTATTATTACTGATATTATCACTGATGGTGTAGTGGTACACTCGCCTGACTTTGGTGCAGGCGCAGTGGGTTTAGGACCTCAGAGCAAATATCTTGCGGTCCATAAATACTAACCCATAATAATATTTGTATAGGTCACACAACTTTGGGATTTCTACCATCCAACACCTGTCACATGGCACCCCACCTGGAGTGGGGGCGCGCAGGGGGCTCACCTCGTCGGCCGAGATGTCCACCGGGATGCCGTGGTAAGGCAGCGCGCTGTCGCAATCCGGAATGAAATCCCTGCAGTACGTCTCGGCCGCCGCTGGGTCATCCACCAGCAGAAGCTGCTGGATGTCACCCTGTGGAGTAAAACAATTATTCAATTGTTGACATTTTTTTTTTTTAGATTTTCTCACACAGAACAGTAAAACACAAATACAAAATGAGAAGACTTGCAAGGAGCTGCTGTAGGCCACAACTCACGCTCACACAGAAACTAACGGGCCTTGTTCCTGATGTCACTCACTTGTCCACGCCCCTTAAAGGCATGCATACCAAACTCCAGTTGCCATGACTTTCAACTTCTCCCAAAAGTAATTGCACTTCATAAAACCACTTTATTTCTCTACATGATTTTTTGATTTGGCTGTATGATATTTGTACACAATACAATTGCTATTTTTCTTCTTTTCTAAAATCACACAAAAACACCAGCTTCTGGGTGGCTCGAACCAATTTGTGCTATTTCAATTCATTACAATGGGGATTATTGATTTGATGTGAGTAAATTAAGGTACGAATGAAACTCGTAAATCGAGGTCAATGGTTGAAAAAATAACTCAAACGACGAAAGCATTTTTTGACAATTATTATCGTTACTTTTTGAGAATCCCAACTTTTTTCCGACCGCGCTGCGCTCCATTCAAATACGAGCTGCGGCAGTCCGCAAATTTGGACGGCCCCGGTTTAGGGATTCTAGCTCGCCGACCTCAAAGACGTCTCGGTCCAACAGACGAGTTCCAAACACGGCGACGCCGTCGGTGCTGACGTGCGGTCGGGGTCCCCGCGGCAGTTCCAAGGTCTCCAGCTCGATGCAGTCCAAGTAGAGAGTGACCCGCTGGGCCTTCACGCTGTAGGCCACTCGGTGCCACCTGGCGGAAGCGCAGTAAAGTCAGCAAACATGACGGTACAAAGACACGGACGTTAAGTTCAATCACGACAATAAAATGTCAACGAAAAGACGTATGGTGGCCTCGCTGACGTTTACAAGAAACACGGCATTCGGTTCTTTCGAGACGACATTCCTTTTGTGTTCAACGTTTGTTCAAGACTTAATCATATGAAAATATATATGTTAGATGTGCTGTAGACTAAATTGTATGTTCCGTTTACAAAAAACCCACATTAGATTTGTTGAACTCAATAGTATTTGGTTTCCCGAAACACAAGATTGCTTCATTGACGAGTCCAAATTGCCTTTGATGTTTATGTCACCGCATAAGACTAAACTGTCTTTGATGCTAACGAAAATACGTAAGTTACATGTTTGAAGTTGTCTTCATCGTTAGTAGTTTTCTTTATTTCCAAGAATGCATACATTAGCTTCATTGACCGCTTAAAGGTCCCATATTTTGCCCCCCCCCCATAGAGTGACTCTCTAACGTGGACTTCGTATAAAAGTGTCAATTCCATCGAAATGAATGAAACACCTCGCTTTCGGCATGCGAGTGTCCCGAAAAGGCCCCCCGTGACAGTTTCTTCTGTTTGACCCAGTTTGGTATCCGCTTTGTCCATATTTGTCTAAGACAGCCTCCTTTCCTCTGATTGGTCACCTCCATTCAAGAGGCCCACTTGCGAGAACACCCATATTTGTTATGACAGCCCTGGCTCGGGAGGAGAAAGGGAACTAGTGACATAGATAAGCTCGGGAAGTTTGAATGACTTGATTTTAGGCCTCCCGGCCAAAAATGTCTACAACTCAGGAATGCGTGGACGATTTGAACTCATAAGTCCCGTTTACTGAGGCGGCGTAGAGACAGACAGTATTACATCCCAAATACTAGAAAAACATTAGGCTTTCAAAAGACGAGACCTTTAAAGTTGTTTAAAGGCCACACGGGAAGAAAAAGGCGGGAATTGTGTACCAGGTGATTTGCATGTCGGTGTGTTACCTACTTGCCGTCCGCCAGATTGATTCTCCTAAAAGTAGGGTAGAGTTCCGGGGCGGGCTGACCCTCGTGGTCTTCGTACAGAAACACGGGAGAACGTCCGATCTCTAAACCCAACTGTTGTGTACCCTGTGACAACGACAACGACAAAGTTCAAGACTGAACTGTTGACTCGGTATGCGCATAAAGAGCAAGCAGAAAGCATTCGCAGTGCTTTCTTCCTTTTCTTTAGGTTACAGTTTTATTCCGAATGGAGTCAATCCAGTGTTTTCCTCAAAATTCTACACATAGGACAATGTGAACAAGCGTTTTCCTTTGTGTATTACAAATAGAAAAACTCGAGAAGTATTCACAGCGCTTGCGCAATTACTTGATGCACACGCATCACAAGCAACTGCAAGCTCCGAGATTTTGAATATCAGCCACCGATCTTTGGGCAGTGCGGATCGTTCCCGTTTGCAGCGCCATCGGCTGTGAGCGTACAGCAACAAAAACAAACAACGACGGCGCCACTGACTTTCCACCCTTTTTCACCATTTAGTGTTTATTTCACATCCTGCTAAACGGTTTTCCACTATTCACAATATTTTAGTCATGACATTTTTGGGTGAAGAATATCAGCGCTTGTTGTTTGCTCTTTTATCTCCTTTATTTGTACTTTCCTCGCTCTTATTCTTGTTCTGTCGTGGTAAACCGTTTGCACTATTACAGCATTTTGGCGGTGAGATGTTATTTAGCGGCGAGATTAGCGTTGGCCAAAATGTTTGACGCAACATACAGTCTTGACTGTAACAAGAGAACTAAAACTGTCAATCTGAAGTGACCTCTTTTTTGTACACTTTAATGAGAAAAGGATGAACCTGAACTGCATTTTGAGCTTTATGGCAAAGCAAAATACCTCAGGCATACAATGGACCTATTCGCAGAGGATCAGAGCGCAAATAAGGAAAACTGCATTGAAATACAAAGCCAATAAGGCCCCCCCAAAAAAGAAAAGAAAGAATAATATTTGAAAAGATTTGGGGGGGAAGAAATCCACAAATAGGTGAATCCACAGGTGCCTAAAATGAGTCGGTATACGGTGGCTGGGGTCCACCGCATAACGACTCTTTTTCTACATGCTACCGACCTTTCCGACATACACAAAGTGACAAAAGCATTCTCTCGCCTGCCCTGACTCGACTCGCATATGAATTGGAATTGGAATTACAGCCCATTCTCAATCCACAGGCTTTAATATGACATCGGCCCACAACTTGCGGCTATTACGGCTTCAAGTCTTCCGGGCAGGCTTTCCGCAAGGTTTAGGAGTGTGTTTATGGGAATTTTGGACCATTCTTCCAGAAGCACACTTACTTAGGAGGTCACACACTGACGTTGCTCGGTTCTCAGTTTCCACACTAATTCATCCAGAGGTGTTCTCTATAGGGTCGAGGTCAGGAATCCGCAGGCCAGTCAAGTCATGTTATGTTGGAACAGGAAGGGACTGTTCCCACAAAGTTGGGATCGTGGAATTGTCGGAAATATTGGCCCCTGAGTTGCAGTGAAAGTAGGTCTGAATGCTTCAGCATACCAGGAGATTTTGGAAATGAAATACCTTCCGTGCCTTTGTGCCTAGCAAACAACTTTACATCCGACCGACCCATTTTCTATCACACTTATTCTCATTCGGGTTGCAGGTGCATTGTATGAATGGAAACATTCTTGTGACACAAACCTGAGGGTCATACAGGGACAGCAGAAAGACCTGTGAGCCCTTCACAGCTCGAACTGTGGTCATCAGTGAGAAGTCTTCTGGGAATGGAGAATCTGAGCCGAGGAACACATGAAAACTGAGGTCATTTGTCAAGAATGTTCTGGTGGACACCCCACTGCTAGGACTTTATTTTACCAGGGAAAAGCTGCTTGGTGGGAGCGCTCAGTTGGATCTTCTTGTTGATCTTGAGGGAGAGGTCTGGATCCTCTCGGCCCATCCTGCTGGCGCACAGTCCGGCCTCCAGGGACACGCCCTCCATGTCCTCGGAAAGCTCCAGAACCTTCAATACGTCGATGAGACCGGCTGCCAAAAGGACAACTCAACATTAGCTTTGTTAAAGACAGAGAAGGACAACTTGGTGCTAAATTGAAGAGTTGAAATCATCGTTTTTCCGTACCGCTTCTCCTCAGTTGCTGCAGCCTATCCCGGCTATCTTCGGGTGAGAGGCGGGGTACACCCTGAACTGGTCGCCAGCCAATTGCAGGGCACATAGAAGCAAACAACCACATTCGCACCTACAGGCCATTTCCTCATGCATGGTTTTGGGATGTGGCAGGAAAGCGGAGCGCCCGAAGAAAAGCCACGCAGGCACGGGGAGAACATGCAAACTCCACACGGGCTTTGAACCCGGGTCCTCACAACTGTTTGTTTTCGTTGAAAAATCATTTTTCGTTCTTTGACATTTAGAAAACCTCACCTAAGGTGATTCTCACAAAAACACGTCTATGATTTCGTGGACGTCTTGAAATTGTCTTTGATGTTAAGAAAAACAACTACACTAGGTGTGTTGTACTCTAAATTTTCTTTGACGTGGAGGGAAAAAAACATTGGCTTTGGCGAATACTATAGTCTCTCCTATGTTTAGATGAAACGCTCTACATTTCTTTGCAATTGAGTAAAACAAGTACGTTTGGTGCTTGAAACGCTTCAGATTTCACGCTGTGATGTTTGTAACGCCAAATAAACAAATACAATGGAACTCTGAGTCACACACAAAACCGCCAGAAAGAGAGATCTGTCGGACAAAGCTCGAGCAGAAACGAGCAGAAACATCCGTGCACGTGTGCGGTCCACGCGAAATCATGAAAAGGTGAAAAGGGAGAGAGCGAATGAGCGGAGGACATGTCTCGACTGCTCTGGATCATCACGCGTCATTTCCGAGCATTAAGTACACACACACACACACACACATTCATGTCTTGTTAAAGTATGCCAGATGTATTGTCTTTGTGTGTGTGCATGTTTGTAATTCTTACTTTACGGGGTGACTATTGAATTTGCTTTTGTTGTTACTTTACTGGCTAAGAAACCTGCGTTGAAATGTTCATCACCTAAAACTAGGCCCAAGATAAACAAAAAACAACCAAAATGGATTGAAACAAACCAAGTCGCTGTAGTAATTTGTGGCAGTTGTGAGCATGTTTCTCTTCAACAAACCAACTGGTCTCATCTTGTCTTCCATAGCTGAGCGTGTGGTACCGGGCCGGGCTCTTTTCACTTGTGCTTTTATCCTACTCGTCTAATTCTTGGTCAAATATGTCCGCGGGCTGGTAGCATAGTACGGCCGTATGTTGTGTCGTGGGGTCAGTTGTCAATGTGTCACTATCACAGCGTTGTTGGCCCCCTGTGGCATGGTCTCGCCGGTACGATGAATATTTGAAGACCAGCTGTGATGGGAATAGCCGAGGCAAGCGAGGCGAAGCAACGCTCTCCTATCGCTCTCAACTATCTTATTTTCATCCTCGCGGAGCCGTGCACATGTGTGAAGACTGTTGAAGGCCTCTTATTGGCCGGACATTTTGCTGCTCCAAAGAGCGTTAGAGTTTGGCGACGGCACCGGACGGGCAGGTCAAAAGGCATCTGTAAACTGGCCCATTGGAAGACAAGATGCCAAAAACACCTGTTTGATGATTTCAACTTTGAAACGAGTAGTAAACGAGTGGTAAAGTCAACTTGTCGACGAATCCGTTCAACCCCTGATAGAAACCAAACCAAATCATTGTTTACCTTAAACTTACATTTGTTTAACAGCCGAAATAACACGACATCTATGCCCGTGATGCAATGCCTGTCATGACTAAGGATAACAAAGTTCATGTTTTGGAGTGGCCATCACAAAGCCCTGATCTCAATCCTCCTGAAAATTTAAGGGCAGACCTTCGAACTGGACTCAGTTACGTTTGAATGGGTCAAAATTATTGTGAGAAGTTTGTGGAAGGATATTCCAAATGTTTGTACAATTCCGTCGCACAATTTCAAGGCATTGAAATTCATGTATGTTCACTTGTGAAAAAATGTCTCAAAATCATTCTGGTCATTTGAATTCGAATTGATCTAAATCAGCAAAGGTTTAGTCTGATTTCATGTCAGACAGTGAAAAAAAAGTGCATGTGTCTTTTTATATAGTGAATGAATACTTCTGGTTTCAACTATATACAGTGGTGGACTGTCTTGTCGGGCGCTTGTCCGGTGGGCTGGTGTCTCTGGAGCCGATGCCACGCTGATTTATTTCCCCCCCCCCCCCATTTTTCCCAAGAGACTGGGATGGGCCATGTACAATACAGACAGTAACGGAACCAATCAGGATATAGCTGTA
Organism: Phyllopteryx taeniolatus; assembly: GCF_024500385.1. Taxonomy (NCBI): domain Eukaryota; kingdom Metazoa; phylum Chordata; class Actinopteri; order Syngnathiformes; family Syngnathidae; genus Phyllopteryx; species Phyllopteryx taeniolatus. The sequence continues at coordinate 19,571,356 of NC_084505.1, forward strand.
GAAAGAAAGCTTCCTCCCTCGCTCCCTGTAACGTAGAGGGGGTGGCCCTTTGAGCGACAACGTAGTGAAAGTAACACGGAGAAAGAGTGCAAAGAAATGGAAGGATATCATCTCAGGTAAAATCACAGGTATGTTCGTCGGAGGGGCTGCCCTACTGTGACGGGTGGAACAAGTCAACAAAGAAATGAGCAGAAGCAGCTGGGCAGGTGGAGGAACAGCCACGGAATTGTGCTTCTGGAAGTTTTCAACTTATTGTGATCATTTCTCGCTCACTTCCTGTCAAGACCAGCGAGGCCTTTGCCGTAGCAGTTGTGAAGAGAGATGTGAGAGACTACATATATATATATATATATATATATATATATACTGCATACACAGCTCACCGCAATAATTAGAGTTCCGTTTGGGAACATTCCTTCAGGGAACACATACATGAACTACTATTCGGTTGTCCTCTGCTAATTATGAGGTGTTCGTCTAAGCCAAAATTGCCAGGGCCAATTTCTTTTGTCCCGGTCCACCCCTGGCTGACATAAGAAGACAAATAAATCCCCGTCGGGGGAAAAGAGGCCATCTGGTGACCGGAAAATAACGCACATCCGGCCGTATTTCGAGCTAACCAACGGTCACAATGGAGCGCAAGGTGGCAAGACACTCGCGCACGCGCACGCGCACGCGTAGGAGACTTGCACCTGCGTTGCCTGAGGAGCGCTTGCCAGAAAATCCCTCAATCATTCCAAACCCTCCGGAGTTGACGTCCTTTGGCTTTCTACACATCTCCCAATACTTTTGTACACCTTCGATCTCATTTAACAGGAAACAACAACTATCTGCAAAGCAGATGTGTGCCAATGCGTTGACGTGTGTGTGCGTGCGTGGCTCAGCGGGTGTCTTTGTTGTTTTGCGCGCGTGCGGTAATGTGTGTGTTTGTGATTAGTGTGTCATCACGTGAGCTCGGGGAAAGAATGGAATCAAGTTGAGGGGAGGCACCACACCAAACTGTCATTACGTGTCTGACGTGACAGACATGTCGGATTTGATTAGCATGTCCAAAGAGCGTAGACAAACAACAAACAACAACAACAAAAAGCTGCATTTATATAATGACTTCTCTTTGTGGTCCGAATGCAACATGATTTAGCTTTTAGTGGGAAAAGAACAGGAATGAGTTCAGATTTGGGGCAAAACAAAATTAGCTTTCGTCAGAAAAACAACAAAAAATACGTTATATATATCAAATAAAAAATAAAATACAATCAAAATAACAAAGTATTTGTGTTGTACTTACTGTTGTTACTTTTCCTTACATTTTGGATACAAATAAAAACACTTTAGATTTTTAAAATTGTTATTTCTTGTTATGTTGGATAATTTGAAAGTCTTTTTTTAACAGTAAAAAAAAGACATATTTGTGTCTTATTGTCAAAAATTGTCTTTTTTGAATGTTTTTTTCAGATTTCAGCTGAAAAGAAAAAACAATGTTTTTGTTTCATCCCAAAAAGCAACAAAATTGACTTTGGTGCTTCAGATAAAAACAATAACAAAACGAGAAACAGTGCAAAACATTTTATTGGTGCTTCTGGGGGAAAAAAACCTTGTTGGCTTGATTATGTTTTATTGTTTTGATGCACTTTTTTAATTAAACACATGTAACGATACATTTGTTTACTGTTGGGGGTCCCGGAATGGATTACTGGCAATACAATTCATTTTGAAATGAATGAAAAATTGATTTGATGTGAAGTTACAAACTTTGTCACAGAACAACTTCAACTCATAAGTCGATGTAGCATTTTATTTTATTGATTGATTGATTTATTTTATATCGGGGGGGTTGGGTGGGAGGCGGTTTGGTGGTTGTCGGATAATTAAAAATGGCTTTTTGGGTGATTAGAGGGGTGGGGGGGGGGAAACTAGAATTTATTAAAACGATACACATTTTTCTCATTGTTTTCGATAAAAAGAAGTAAATTGCCAAATGTATTTGTTATTGTTATGATGTACTGTATGTCGCAAAATATCATGGCAAAAGCGTCACAAAAAAACATAGCAACATAGCGTTTCATTTCCTCTTGGCTCAAACACAGTTAAGAATCTCCCGTGCTGACACACACGCACACGTGCACGTGCACGCGCACGCGCACGCGCGCTGGATAAAGTGGCCGGCTCGACGTAATCCCAGTTGATCCCAGGCCTCGCTACAGTATCAAAGGCACTTCAAAGTCAACATGTTTGCGAACATGTTTTCTCCGGGGCGCTCCGCTTTCCTCCCACATCTCCAAAACATGCATTCATTGGAGACCCTAAATTGCCCGTAGGTGTGAATGTGAGTGCCAATGCTTGTTGTTGCACATAAAAACTGTGCCCTGCAATTGGCTGGCAACCAGTTCCGGGTGCAGCCCGCCTCCTGCCCGATGATAGCTGGCATAGGCTCCAGCGCTCCCGCGACCCTCGTGAGGAGAAGCGGCTCGGAAAATGGATGGATGGATGGATATTTTAATACAAATGCTGCAGCAACACAATATATGTATGTATTGTACTGCCCTCTACAAGCAAACACATGCACACCAGAAGGAGCAGCACAATGTGCATTGAATTCAAATATGAAATCATGATGCACAAACTGTTGAATTCTTTACATGCAATATTTGGATTCATGTTATTACTAATTGTATTATTTCCATTATTATGAGAGAACGCTAGTTTACAAAAGCATGGCAACTTCTTGCCAACTCATCCAACTTTTCCAACTATTTCTCAGTTTTGAGCTACTTTAATATCCGCTAGAATACAAAGAACATGAGCGGAATCAGTTTCACATTGTTGAGCGTATGACAAGAAAGGAGCCTGATGGAAGGCAAACACACTCAGTCACACTCCACATGGCGGCGCTTACATCTTTTGACAAAATGGACACTCACTTCTTCTCTCGTTTTATCTGCGAATGAACATATTTCGAAATATTTGTGTGGAAATCTGTGCTACAAAACATGTTTTGAAGCTTGCTCGGTATCAGGAGAAATCAAATAAATCCCCGAATGGAGAATAATAAAAAACAAAACTTTGCTTTTTCTACAAGAAACGGAACAAAAGTCAATGAAAATCGGAAATCGGTTTGTTTCTCAACCTACAATTGCAAAGTATTTCGGGATGTCATCATCTACGGTCCATAAAATCTCTGCACATAAGCGGCAAGGCCGAAAAGCAACATTTAATTTGGATGACCTTCGATCCCTCCGAAAATGTGATTAGCCACAGTTAAGTCATGATTTAACAAGGCTTAATCACACAGGGCCAGGTGGCTGTGAATTTAAAAAAAAAATCTGAAATACAGTAATAAATACTTCGGAATTTGAATGTGTTCAAAACACATGTATCGCAAATCGTCTTTCCCCATTGAAATGAATTGAAATGCTATTAATCTGTTACAGCCCACCCAAAAACACTAACAAAAAACGTGTGTAACATGTAAGAGTATTGCACTTTATTAAAACATATAGTAACAACAGAATTCAACTGTGTGTCACGACGTAATTCATTGTGCAGCTACTCCAGGAGTATTATGCATACAGCCATGACACGCAGTTGCGCTAATATTAGCTGCTTTTTGAAGATGATAAAGACTATACTGTATGCTGGTGAGTATTGTGACTGTCTCTCTGTGCATGTATTTGTGCTCAAATATCGGTTGCTTAAAGGTTTATAACTTCCGCAACGTTGATGCTAGTTTTGTCTCTGTCGTCCTCCGTTATGTGTTAGCGTTAGGCAAGCGGAATTTAAGGCAAAGTTAATGCGCTTTGGCTAAATGGATTTCTGTTTTATGTTTCGACTCGGAGCGTTATTAAAGAGCTTTAAGCCTCTTTTATGACCAATTCTTCAGTATCTGCCAACTATATGGGTATACGTTCACTGCCGCCATCTAGCGCTCGCGACGACATATCGTTGGTGACTCAAAAGATGACTCGTATATTGAAAAAACTTGAAAGTTGGGTCGCTACCACTGTTCCAACGTTTTTCTTTGCCAATGTGCGCGCTGCCCTAATGTTGACTTTTTAAAAGAAACCCAGTGAAACACGTCCCCCCCCCCCCCCCCCCCAAAAAAGCCCCCCTTTGACGGATAGGTCTTCCTCCTACCTGCCGTTGAGCTGTGGAGCGCGGCGGTGAAGAAGAGGAGCAGCGTCCATCCGTCCGTCCTCCGCATCCTGCCTCGTCCAACTTCTTCTTGGCCTTCTTTCCTTCCTTCCTTCCTGCTGCTCCTCCTAATTAATCAAGCATGAAGGCTTCAATCAATTTAAGTGATCAATTTTGAAACGAGCAGAGACACCACACGTGTTTATTCTGGACAGCGGAAAAGGAAAACCACGGGGAGGGAAGGAAAATGGCCCCCCCCAATTATTGCGAGTTCACTCTTCCCACCCACCCTGCACTACTTTTCCCTCACTTTCTCTCCCCTCCTCCCCCCTCCCCCTTTCTCCCTCTTAATGACACTCCACCTAATTATGCTTTGAATTAGCATTATTAAGCCACTAGTAGCGTAAGTATGGGAAATAACACAGGACATACAAGCATAATTACAAATGAACACTCGTGCACTTTACTTTGTGCATATACACACATGCATGCGTGTGCGCACACACACACACACACACACACACACACATGCTCTCTCTCTCTCTCTCTCTCTCTCTCTCTCTCTCTCGCTCTCTCGCAAAGCATGTTAGGACAGGACAAAAGCTGCTGCCCAACTAATACAAATATGCTGCTGCAGATTCCTGTCTGTCCTTGCCCACACCATTCTACACACACACTAAAAACACAACGTACAAAGTCTCTTAATTCGGTCAAAAGACGGCAATAAAAGTCCAAGAAGCAGGAAGACATTTTGTTCATGGGGATGAGCAAGGCAGCAGGGATTCAAGTGTACAGCACGCACGCATCCGGTGCCCATAAACGCAGACTTTTCCAGCTCAAATGGGGAATTTGGTTCCAAACGTAGTCAAAATGGGACTTTAACTGACAGAGGTGGATTTAAATGACCTTTTGTCAATGTTCCACATGATCAATGATGCAATTAATGCAGAAGGTTTGATGTCATGATTCCACATTTCTTCACCCATTCAAACCATTCCAACTTCTAATGTTTCAGCTCATTCCGAACATCTTGGTCTTTTACAAGTTCCTCCAAACGGTACTCATTTTTCAGTAGTCCACATTTTTAATTTTCCAAGATAGAATTTGCCAAATGAATGCAGATTTTTCTTTGAAATAGAATTTCCACATTTCTAAACGGATTCAAACCATTTCAAATTGTTGCGCTCCTTTTTTGACATATTAGCAAGTATTTTTTTACATTCCCCAAATCCCCAAATGTGTTAGTCACAATTCCCATGACAAAATGATCATCTTAGTGGAGTGGATGTCACGATAAGTCATCGTATGCTATTGGAATGGGCCCAAAAGCAGACGGAAGTAGATGAGGATGCTTAATTTGGGGCTAGGAACGAGGAACATGCAGGAAGCAGGAGGGTGGGCAGGTGGAAGAGAAGAGCTCGACGAAGCGGCACACGCGGGAGGAACACTGGAGGCGGAGGCGATCGCTCCAAATGGTGCGAGCCAAGTAAGGCTAGCTACTGCTGGAGCAAAGACACATGAAATGTCGGGTGGACTTTGAGAGATTGAGGGAGTGTTAACTGAGCGGACGGGGGGGATCGATGAATTGAGTGATCGGAGAAGGACCGATGAAGCGCGGCGTGAGCTTACGTGATTCGGTCTGGAGAGGAAGGCCACGGGGAGGAGAGCCAAACCATCTGACCCACCTTGTACTCGGGCGTAGGGGAGCGATGAACATCCACGAGCCCTTTCGAAATGGTTATCTTTTAACCAAAGACACAAAAATATATCAGCTCATTTACAAAAAAAAGAATTTTCTTGGAGCTGAGGATCAAAATGTAACACAAAAGCTACATTTGAATCTTTTATTTGATTCAAAAATGTGAACTTTTATCTCAAATTTACAAAAATGACTTCCTGGCATTTCAGATAAGAACCAAATGACTGAATGAACATTTTTGAAAAAAGAACCTTTTGAAGTTAACACGTTTTAGTGTTCACCATGATGAAATTGGCATAGGAGTGGTAACATCGCCACAGCAGCTTTTATGACCCTGGGACAGAATATTTCTTTCTATTTCCATCCTTTCATTTCAGTCGACAAAAAGGGTTGTAGAGACCGAGTGTAAGAACCCGCGGGACTCACGGAGGTTAATCCGCGTCTGGTCCACGTGACTTTGATCCTCTTAGGGTGACCGCTCATCTCGCCTCAGCCTTGGGTGGACAGAGATGGCGAGCGGCGGGCAAAAAGTGGTGCTGATCACCGGGTGCTCGTCGGGCATCGGCCTCAGGATGGCCGTGATGCTTGCCAAGGACCACCAAAGGCGTTACCACGGTAGGTCAATTGGTTTTTTTGCTTTCCCAGGGGCCTTAAAAGTGCGCAACGTGCCTTGCGTCCACATTTAGCGATGTATTTTCCAAAATGGATTCAAAAATATTTTTCCCTTACATTTTTTTCACATAATGCCCTATCATAACAAGGTGGGAAAATGTTTTTAGATGGGTTTTTTTTTGCAACTACTCTCAAGCCAAGAAATGGCTCGTTGACGCCAAAAGATGGGAACCCTGAGAGTCTTTTTATTATGTTTGTCGTCAAATGTCATTAACTCTGTTGTATGCTTTTACTGTTGTGCGTGTCGTACTGTTTTGTTTGTTTATGTATTCTCGGACCCCCATTGACATCAAGCGAAAACTAGCCTTTCAGCTAACTTGGGTGCACAACATTTATTCAAATGTTAATTCATTTACACCCTTTTCCCCCAAAAAAAAAAAAAAAAAAAAGAATTTAAAAATCACAATTTGAATTAACAATAAGAGTAATATTTTCAAATATCTAAATCTATACTAGAGCCTTGCTGATGATACTTATTAAAGTTAACATGTGATTGAGCATCCGCGTTGTTATTTTACAGCCAAATTCCAAAATGAGTTCAATCAAACTTTCATCTTACAAAATTCGGCACCTAATGAATGCCCCATCGTGACAAGTTGGAATCAAGTTTTGGAAGAAAAACTCACTAATATTTTGGTCTCGTGGTATTAAATAAGACCGCAAAAATAGTGATCAAGTTGTGATGGAAACTTTATTATTACCTTATTTGATTTCTATTGAATTGAAAACATTTTTCGAACATGATCGCTTCATAAGTGGTTGCCGCACAATAAGGACACTTACGTCACGACAGCGGTGCACTTAAGAGCGTTACAGAGGTCACATGGTTACGTACCGTAGATTATGATTCGTCCATCCGTCCGTTTCCCGAGCCACTTCTCCTCACTAGGGTCGCTGGCGTGCTGGAGCCTCTCCCAGCTATCTTCGCGCGGGAGGCGGGGTACACCCTGAACCGGTCGCCAGCCAATCGCAGGCTGGCCACCGTAAACAAACAACCGTTCGCACTCACATTCACACCTACGGGCAATTTACAGTCGTCAATGAACCTAGCATGCATGTTTTTGGGATGTGGGAGGAAAGCGGAGTGCCCGGAGAAAAGCCACGCAGGCACGGCGGGGAGAACATGCAAACGAGGCCGGGGATTGAACCCCGGTCCTCACAACTGTCAGCCAGACGCTCTAAGCAGTCGTCCACCGTGCCGCCAGATTATGATTATGAATTAACAATAAGAATATTGTACAAGAACTAAATCTGTACCAGAGTCTTGCGAGAGCTACACCAGGACTCTGATTGCTAATATGTAAACGAGCACAGAGTGCCGATGCATTCGCATTCGCATTTTATGTTGCAGCCATATTCCAAAATGTATTTCATTCAAATTGGACCGTAAAAGTTCTACACACACAGTAATGCTCCATCATAACAAGGTGAAGAATTGGTTGTTTCGTGGAGCTAAAAGAGCTAAGCAAAATATGAAATGCTGAGATTCCATTGCATGTCAAACTTACTGTATCATAATTGTTAGAGATTGCATCTTTGTCACTGCTTTAGACATCAACTTCAGCAATATCATATAACGTTCGAGCAATTATCGTCACATTTTGTAATGTTGAGCAAAGGATTCACACACCTTCTGATGTATGAACTGCTCACCTTTTGAATGCAAAATGGAACGAATCCTCAAGCCTATCAACAAAAGAACCCAAAACGACATAACTTGACTCAATTGTTAATAACCCGCTCATCCTTATTAGTCTTTTTCCTATTGAAGTAGTTGTCATGCACACAATAGAGACACTTAACTTGTGACAACAGCGCACATACCTTGTTCTGTAGGCCATAATATGAGCAAAGGGAGTCTGCTTAGGCTACTTTGGGTTCTGTTTACCATCGAATACCAACCAAGAAATCAATCACCACTTTGACTCCATTTACTGTGTGCACTTCTACTTACTATTATTTTCGGTCATTCCCGTGTCAGCATGCAGGAATGTACACAAAGCGGGGAATCCTTCAACCCGCACACCGGTTGAGCCACTGACGCTCTTTCCATGTACCTGCAGCTGACGCTTCGTCTCTGCTCTATTTGTCAAAAGTCATTCCCACAGTAAATCGTCAGGAAACCTTGATTGTTGCTAAAAGTGTTGAAATTTCAATTCATAAGTACGTTTAGATGATTGTATGCTTGTCGACCAGGCAGAGCACATTGTGCAGCATAGCGCTTGCTTTGCTGCTAACGGGAGTGTTCAAAGTTGTGTAGTGTATAAAAAGTCTACACACCCTGTTCAAATGCCAGGTTTATGTGATGGAAGAAGAAAAGAGACTCCATCGTTTTCATACTTTGTGACCCATAAAAAAAAGAACGAAATCTTTGCAAGAGGGGGACTAAGCACAAACAACTGAAATCATGCGGTTTCACACCTTACAACTGGGATGTGGTTGTGTTCAGAATCAACATGGGAATCAGCACACCCCTGCAACCATTGAAAAGTGCCTCTGATTAACCACAAAAAAACACTTCGGCAGAAGCCAAACACTGACTGCAGTTTGGAACTATATACTTGGAAAGTAGTACACCAGTATCTTTACCTTTACCACTTCTAAAGCAACCTATTAGCATTGTTCAAAGTACTGTACTGCTATTGTCACCAAGTGTCATTTTTTGCATTAGCAAGTGTTTAGTCAAATACATTCATATAATAGATACTTCATTTCACTGTATTTCTCGCTGGCACGGTGGGCGGTAGGTTGATTGAAGACTCTGAATTGCCCGTAAAAAAAAAGTAGCAGCCAGACACTTTCCTTCTTTGCCGTTAAAAAAAGTCACAGGCCTTACGAGATTTGTTGTTGTCAAGCACGATGATGGTTTGAACTCTTTGAATTTGGAAGGAATCTCTTTTCGAAATGAAAGAGCTGAAGCCCAAATGTACCACTTTTGTTATCGTCCCTTCATTTACTCCACCCGCAGTCATAGCTACGATGCGAGACCTGAAGCGCAAGGACAAGCTGGTGGAAGCTGCTGGGGACGCGTACGAGAAAACACTCTCTCTGGCCGTGCTGGACGTGTGCAGCGACGAGTCGGTCAAACAGTGTATCGACACCATCAAGGATCGCCACGTCGACGTCCTTAGTGAGTCATCTCAACGCGACGACCGGTTCACTGACTCACAGGAAACGCTTCAGACTGAGGTGATCGGGTTCACTGACTGGAGATAGCAAACTGATTAGAAACACCACACGCTCAGATGACTCCATTAAATCAGGTGAATCGGGAAGCAGGGTCATTGGGAGAAAAAAAAAAATGTTAACTCACAAGAGTCAGTTGAAGTCAGTTACTTCAAGGTCTCACCAGAACCACCACACTCAGACGATTTAGATCGCCTACTTAAGTGAACGAACCGAAGGCATAGGTAGGGTACTGAAACTCAGAAGAGTCAGTTGAATCGAATGACTCAGATGATTTGTTTCACTGACTCAAGTTAGCAGCGTCATCAGAAACACCACAGACTCCGATGAATTGGGTGCCTGACTCAAATTTAGCATACTCAACGGAAACACAGCAAATTCTGATGATTTGGTTTTCTGATTCAGGTTAGTGGACTCACAGAAAACACAGTAGCCTCGGACAAATCCTGAGACAGACTCAAGTTTATGTGTGACAGACCCCATCCACAAAGATACAAATTAAACAGTTTTGGTTGTATTGGGTGCGGTGTGCTCTGATAATCTCAACACCTAACACTCCACAGATAAAGATTCTGTTCCACCGCCGATTTACAAAGAAGTCCTCCGAGACAGAAATCTCACGTGATCTCACAAAAACGAAGAAGTGCAGGTGCTCCCTGGTATGTGCCGATGTTTGCCGAGTGTTGCAGAAGGGCGTGGAAGCGGGAGTTTTGTAGAACGGCCGTGTCGTCGATAAAAATACTTGCTTTGGAAAGTATTCTTCTTGCCATCGGGGAACCCACTTATACAAAAAAAAACAAAAACCACATTGGGTTTTATTTCCGCCCACTTGTTGCTCAGTCAGGCATTTGATCGGTTACATTCTGTTTCACGTCACAATTTACGGCATGACTGTCGGATTAGTCGGCTTTCCCCACACAAAGATTTTTGGTCGTCAACATTGAACACGTTCAATATTTAGGATTGTCGGCCCCAACCCGTTTCGGACCCTACTATCCAGATCAGTCCACTCTGAGCACACCTAAAACCAAAGGATGATTTTATAGGATAATCGTTCAAATAGTTTGGCGTTCGACATACTTGGTCAGGAAGGGGCAAAAACATAGCGGACTTACCGAACACCCCAGACTAAAATGATTTGCTTCACTGACTCAAATTAGTGGACTGACCAAAAACACCACAGGCTGAGATGATTCGGTTATTTCGGGTGACTGACTCGAAGTAGTGGGCTCATCGCACCCACGGAGAACTCAGATGATGACCCACCAGAAAACACTGCTGACTCACTTGAATTGGGGGACAGACTCAAGGTAGCGGTCTCACCAAAAACACAATGGCCTCACTTGATTCATTTGAATTGGGACTGGCTCGGGTTAGTGGACGTGGATGATTCAGTTCACTGACTGGAGTAAGCAGACTCACCGAAAACACTACAGACCCAAATGTTTCAGTAAAATCTGGTGACTGATTCGCGTTAGCGGGCTCATCGTAAAACCCTACGGCTTCATATAATTTTGTTCAATTCAAATTTGTTAACGGACTCTGGAATTTGTTTTACTTACTCGAGTTAACGGACTCACCAAAAACACGACAGACTCAAATGCCTCAGAGAATCTGGTGACTGATTTGAGAAGATTCAGTTGAATGGAGTGACTCAGATGATTTGGTTCACTGACTCGAAGTAGCTGAGTCATCAGAAACACCACCGACTCACATGATTGGTCGAATCTTGTGACGGACTTGAGTCTAACCATCCATCCATCCATTTTCCGTACCGCTTATGCTCACTAGCGTAGCGGACGTGCTGGCGCCTATCCCAGCTGACTTCGGGCGAGAGGCAGGGTACACCCTGAACTGGTCGCCAGCCATATATATATATATATATATATATAGACAATCAACCATTCACACCTACGGACAATTTAGAGTCTTCAATTAACCTACCATGTGTGTGTTTTTGGAATGTGGGAGGAAAGCGGCGTACCCGCAGAAAAGCCACGCAGGCATGGGGAGAGCATGCAAACTCCACACAGGGAGGCCGGATTTGAACCCGAGTCCTCGGATCTGTGAAGCGGATGTGCTAACCAGTTGTCTGCCGTTCCACCCTCAGACTAACCAGAGACTATAAAATTAATGTATCCAACTATTAGCAACCACGATCATTTTGTTTTTCCCCGACTAGTCAACAACGCGGGCATCGGTCTGGTGGGCCCACTGGAGAGCATCCCCATGGAGGAGATGAAGAAGGTGTTCGAGACCAATTTCTTCGGCGTAATTCGGATGATTAAGGAGGTGATGCCGGACATGAAGAGACGCAAAGGAGGACACATCATCGTGGTCAGCAGTGTCATGGGACTCCAAGGTAGGCACCTCCCAAAACTGCATTTAAGAACACTGGGCTTTCTGATGTCCGACGATCGGAAAAGTGCATCGGAGCTCAAAGTCGTGACATTTTGCAAAAAGCAAAACTCCCGACCCTTTGAAGGCCACTGACAGATATGCAATGAGGAGGGAACGGCAATCTGTCAACTCGTGGCATTCGAAAGGTGCTGCTGGAGTTGTTCCCAAATGTTATTGAGCCCAGGCATGCGGAAATAATGAGCATCTCGTTTAACTTTACTCACAAATGCATTTACTTCGTGGGAAATCTCGGCCTGTGTTCAATTGAACACTAATCAATGATAGTGTTGTATTCAAAGTAAGAGGTGGAGATACAGGTTAATTGTATCTTAATCCCATCTAGTGGAAGAGCACAATTGCTCAAGTATGCAATTATACGTCACTTGCATATGAACAGAAAAGCAGATTCAGAGCAGATAAACAAAGATTATCTGTAATAAATATACTTTTCAGTTGTAAATACAGTTCATATTGGGTTTGTTTTTCTTGACAGGAGTTGTCTTTAATGACATCTACGCGGCTTCTAAGTTTGCCATGGAGGGCTTTTGCGAGAGTCTGGCCGTGCAGCTGCTGAAGTTTAACGTCACGTGAGTGTCAATTTACAGTACAAGTCAGGCGTTCTCCAAATGTCGGGGGCCAGAGGAAGGCATTTTTCCAAGGACCAATAATTCTAATGCTAATTAAACATAAAGCTCATGTGTACCCGTGAATGTAAAATAAAACATTTCCATGTCAAAAATCACATTACAAAAAGAAATTCATATTCTTAGAGAAAAAAGTTGTACTGTTATGACAGTTGTATAGTTCAAGAAATAAAAACGCTGTAATCTAACGATATTAAAGTTGTATTTTTCCTAAATAAAGTCAGTAAAGTCAAATTAAACAAGGAATCCTTTTATTCTTAAAAAAAAAGAAAAAAAAAGACTATATTAAAAAAATTGCCTTTTGTTGTAAAAAAAAAAACAAACACTTTTTTCATGCAGGGATGTCAGATATATGCGATGATACGTCACAATCGTATCAGAGCTTTTCAATGGCCTGCAGCCAAGGCAGAGAGGAGTCATTGATTTAGTATGTTTGTTTTACTGTCATGAAGCAAGCACGCACTTTTTTAAATGGTACGACATCATTTATCGCAGATGATTATGCGGAGCCCCAAGCTACGGCTCGGGGACCCCTTATAGTCCTCAGAACTCGGTTTGAGAACGACTGTAATACGCAATATGGAGTTGTGACCCCACAGCGTCACGTTTCATCCTCAGGTTGTCGATGATTGAGCCTGGCCCGGTTCACACGGAGTTTGAGGCCAAGATGATTCAGGACGTGCGGCGGAAGGAGTACCCGGGAGCCGACCCGGACACGGTGCACTACTTCAAGAACGTCTACCTGCCGTCTTCTGTGGACATATTCGAGACGCTGGGACAAACGCCGGACGACATAGCCAGAGTAAGTCCCACCCATGTTCATCCCTGAAACCACGCTTTCCCGTTCTCTTGGGAAGAAGTAACCAAGTACAAATACTTCATTTAATTCATCTTTTATTTTGGACGAAAGTACATTTCAGAGTCTGTATTATTTTTGTACCTGTACTTAAGTAAATGAGTTGAATCGGTAGTTGTATTTGAATCAGTCTTTTTTTTTTTTATCTGTGCGTCTGCTTAAATAAACCAGTCGTGAGTACTCTTGCCACCTCTGCTGTTCTCACAGTGCACCAAGAAGGTGATCGAAGCCAGCAGCCCTCGATTCCGCAACCTGACCAACCCCTTGTACACGCCCATCGTGGCGCTCAAGTACGCCGACGAGACGGGCGGCCTGTCAGTTCACGCCTTCTACCACATGCTCTTCAACCTGGGCCCGCTCATGCACGTCAGCATGACCGCCATGAAGTATCTCACCTGCGGCTGTCTGAGGAGCCGCACTGTGTCGCCAAACTAAGGAAGCATATTGACCGCTGACTTACACTGAATCAACACTACATTACCATTAGGGGTGAAAATTGTGAAAATGAAATGAAAATGCACGACTCAGGGGCCGTCAACCTCATTGTAGTTATGGTTCTCCTCAGAGGGCCGTTATGACTGTGAAACCATATGGACATCATATTATTACATATACACAACAAATTGATGGATAACTAGTTTTGAACTCGGAAGTGAAGGATAATAGTTTGTTCCACTATTTTTCAAGGTACGTACCGAACTGTGATTTTTGGCTCAACGTTACACCCCTATTTGCCATAGACTACTGCATTTACATGCTCATCAGAAAAAAGAGATTCCCCTAGTAAAGCTAGTGTTAATTCATTGTCATGCCATATTTTCTTCTGTACATACAACTGCTGAAATAAACAAATCACTTCAATGTTTTCTTCATTTGCTGTCGTTTGAACAATACACTGACAACCAAACTAGAATGAAGGTTTTTACTGACTGGCGCCATCTTGTGGACTTGTAGGAATTCAGGGGTTATGCAAACATTTCAATGTTGTTTGTTTCTAAGGAAAGTCCAGTTCATTGCCTTTCTGTGACTCTTCCAGTCTCTGTGTTGCAACTTGCTGATGACATTCTAAACTCAGTGGCCACTTCCTTTAAGAATATCCTGAAGGCTGTCAATGGTTAAGTACTTTTGATCAGTTGTGAGGTGTCGTCTTGGTCTCATGATGTCAAAATGTGGACAGCATGATGAAGAGGACTGCTTAAATACCAATTCTAACTTAACTCAAAAATGGCTTGGCTCAAACGCCTGTAAAATTGTTCCAATCAGCTCCAGTGTAAGAAAAAAAGCAAGTTGTGCAAAAAAAAAAAAACAACTGCGGCACTGAACAGTTGGACGTGCATTCACAAGTTTAAACACGACGGTAAAATTCAGTTTAGCTGGCTGTAAAGGTCACGGTACATTTTACGCTCATCATGGAATTTCACCCTCAAGCCCAATTGAAGTGAGTAGTGTCGTGTATGTTAACTACATAACTGAGAAAGACTTAATTATTAATTAAATATGTAAACCTTTGCATACTTAACTCACGGTGCCAATAAAACCACTCAGCGTGAACTTCCTACGACGCTACCTTGTCACATATGAAAATTCAATAATGATAAAAGTTGACATTACCGAGATTAGTTTAGTTTTAGCGTTCGACTTAAAAAGGCGGCCACGGTTAACTATGTCAACCTTTTTAAGTCAAATAAACAAGATCATATTTAAATTAAATGCTATCTTGTTTGTTTATTTTATGTGACATTTCACCTTTTGTTTATCTATTTTTCCTCATTTTAACCTATATCAAACGCTGTATTGGAAGTTTCGCGGTAAAGTCTAACTTCACTAGAGCTGCTAAAACTAAAACGCTCCCATTAACTGAATTGATTCTGGCAGGTCGTCCTGTTACTTGCGCTGATCGAGTTGTAGGAACTCGATTGCTTTCGCCGTCGCGGTGAGTGCAACGCGTAAAGTCCTCCGCCATGTTGCAGCGGTGAATTTTGTCCGTGCTTGCCAAGAAAGCGACTCCGGGCCGGGGAAGACGGTGAGGAGGACCCAACTTCGAAACTATAGCAAAGATGCCTCCTCGGCAGGTGAACACCTGACATTTAGTAGTAGCGCTAATGGTGTCCACGGTGAGAGGTGCTGTCATTTCAGACGTCACAGGAACGACACGTTTGGCAGGTGGGAGGATTAGCAATTTAGCATCAACACGATACCGTATTAGCAAGTAAGGCTAATTGCTACATAGCAGGTGATTTAAACCCCAAGTGTGCTCGTGTCGTTTTTGTTTGTTTGTTTGTTTGTTTTTTTTGTTGTTTTTTTTTTTTTTTACTGATGGACTTTTTAATGTCACTCTCGAGTGACTAAAGGATAGCAATTAGTTTTCACAAAAGGTGTGATTCAATAAAGTATCTCTTTTCCATTGTTAGCTGTGTTTCACTTTCACGACAATCTTTTAAACTCCTGCATTTGAAGATTTTTGAGTTTTCTGTGACGTCCCACTTTCCGTAGTAAAAAATAAATTTCAGACGTAAGAAAATATTGAAATATTAGCTTATATAGCTCATGTACAACTTTCATTTTCATCGCATTTAATCATTTAAATTCAAAAGATACAAAACGAAAACTGTAAATGTTTGTATTTTTACAATTTTATTTAAATTATAATTGCCCTAAAATAAAATTAAAATGCAATTTCTGGTCAACATGTTTCAGGTCTGTAGTAATCCAAATAAAAGAAAATATTAGCTTATGTAGCTCATATACAACTTTCAATTTCATTACATTTAACCATTTAAATTAAAAATAAATGCGAATTAAAATGTTTGTTTTTTCTCTGTAGTAATCCAAATAAAAGAAAATATTAGTTTATGTAGCTCATATACAACTTTCAATTTCATTACATTTAACCATTTAAATTAAAAATAAATGCGAATTAAAATGTTTGTTTTTTCAAATTCAATTTGGAATTAAATTGCAGTTAAAATGTAAAATTCGTGGTAATTTCTGGTCAACATGTTATAGGTTATGAAAGTATGTGTATATGGAGCTCATATCCAGCTTTTGTTTTTTTTCCACTACATTTAACATTAAAAATACAAACAAAATAGTAAAATATTAAAATGTTTATATTTTAAAATCCAATTTAAAATTAAATTACAATTGAACTACATTTGTAAATTAATGTAACAGCTGGTCAACATTTTCCAGTAATAAGAAATCCAAGAAAAGGTGAAAGTAGTTATTTCCAGTAGGCTTTACACAATCAGAATTTTTGGGGCCAATCACGATCAGATCACGAGTTTTAAAAAAAACAATAACCGATCCGATCACAAGATGGAGCAACGTGTCTATTTAAATGACTTGTTCATTTACTGTATATACTTGTGTACTGTATACTGAGTATGTTCAACAAAAGTATTCTCTATTCAGGTCATGTATTCTAATCAGTCAGGTCAAACCAACATTACAACATGACAAAAATAATGGGTGGTAACTTACTGTAATAAAATAACTTTATTGTAATTAAATGACTTCACTCACACCAAAACATTAGAGCATGATACGACAGAAGGGCGGCATGTTTACGTACAACCGTTGGTGCTAGCACTAGCTTGCTAGGCTACATAATGTTTTGTTGCCTGCTTGCAAGCCGTATCGTATTAAAAATACGTGAACATACCTCAAGCAATCCTTGAATTAAAGTACTCTCCCGAGCACTGGTGACCACCAACACACGTTTTTCCACGTTCTGTTATTATAATACACAGGGCGCGATCCGTTGTTGCTGTCGTCACCATGGTAACAAGTGTATTTGGTCGGCTTTTGAGTTGACAAGATAAAGCCCAGTGATCGTAAAAGACGGGATGTGTTGGTATCTGAATACAAGATTTTATTGCAGTAGTCTGACAAAGTGCAATCGTGAAAGAGCAAATATGTCTTATAGTCTGATCCAGGCATTACGTGTTGTCTGTCTCAAACGTGTTGTCTGCCCCTCACCGCTGACGTTTTTTAAAAAAAAATAACTTTATTGGTGGTCAAATATTTACAGTACTACGTCAAAAGACACGCGACAAGGCTAAAAATAAACTAGCTTTTGGATTCAAATATACTGTATACGATGGCGACTCAGAGTAAATGTCTTTTGCGGAGCGCCAAATTATGACATTAAAGCCGATCAGCATCAAATTCTAATTATCCTCCGATACCAATCAAGCCGATCAGATCGGTGTAAAGTCTAATTTCCAGCTTTCATTTTCATGACATTCAGCTGTTTAGATAAAATAAATAAATATGAATAATTGCAACTAACAACATGCACTGCCAGTCCTCCATGTTAACATGAATATTTGAATTCAACAGCCGTCAGTGACAGTGAATGAGATAAATATTCATTCATTCATTCGTTTCCCATACCGCTTATGATCACTAGGGTCGCGGGGGTGCTGGAACCTATCCCAGCTGACTGGGCGAGAGGCGGGGTACACAGTGAACTGGTTGCCAGACTATCGCAGGGTATGAGATTATTATTTGTTACTAAAAATTGAAACAAAATACAATTGAAGTCTCATAAATTACATACAAATTAAAAGAAATGACAAATCAAAGAAAAATGTCAAATATGTGTTTATGTACCGCATGTACTGCCTCCATTTTCATTTGAGTGAACCCATAAATCACCATAAACATTTGTCGGTACAGGCCAGGCTGAGGAGGATCCTGTGATGGCGGCGGCGGCGGTGGGCATGTCCGACCTGTCTGACGAGATCCTTCTGAACATCCTGCGCCACGTGCCTGTGTGTGACCTGCTTACCAATGTGGCGCCCGTCTGCCAACGGCTGCAGACGCTCTGCTGCGACAAGAGCTTGCTGGCACACGTATGCCTGTCCGAGGAGTACACGGTATGCGCATATACACACTTGACCATGCATTATGTTAGTGCACCTTGATGTGTGCTGCTATTTTGGATAGCACCAGAGTAAAAATGGGAACAACGGTGTTGTAGCGTATATGGGGGTTAGATAAAAATGTCATTCATTTGGAAAAAGATACGAATGAAGGTAAACGCCTGCGTTCACTTCCGGGTTAGTCCGATTTACGCTTTAAAGTGAAAATCAAGCTAGTTTGTCTCGTAAAGGGGCACCATGTCATTTTTTTATATATATATAACATTTAGGAGAAAGGGACGACAAACCTTTTATCAGTCTCGTAATCTAAAGGTTGCTACATGAATTAGATAAGAGTTCTCGATAACCAGAGGTCTTTTGGCGTCCTGGCTGAGCCAGTCTTCGGCAAGTTGGTTGAACGAGAGCCACCAAAACAAAAGGGGCTCCGGGCTTGGTCCCCCCCCCCCCCCCCCTTTTCACCCTCTAGGGCCAACAGGGAAGATGGACCGCCTCTTAATGTTACTTTTCCATTTTAGGATTATTTTGCGGTTTAAGACCAGTGGGATAAAATCTGAATTATTGGATTTAAGATAACGAGACCATTTTCCAGCCTTGTATTGCCACGCGCACATCCTCTTTAATCCCTGTAACGAATGTTTCAATTGTATATGGTTGTTGAGAACACTGTAATATTTGCAATGTGGCATTTGTGTTGTTTGGGGTGAAACATCTCACCCGGTTCAGTTGACAAACAGATTTGACATCAGACATTCTAATTTGCTGAAATACAGTCACTAGTGGCGCTATTGCGATGGTACCACTGGTGGCGTTCATGCAAAATTCTTGAAATATTATATAACATTCAAGTCCAGTGAAGATTCTGATTAATTAATCCGGGATTGCAGTAGCCTCCCACTACCTGTGGGTGTCGCTAGTGCTCCTTCTATTGTCCCAGATAGAAAGAACAAATGTCACTGAAAACAGCGAGAAAAAGAAGTCTCTGAGGCTCTTCAGGATGACTGGGAATGGCTGGTAATTAATTTAGCGTCCGGTAGAGAAACCAAATGTCTGTGTCTCATCTTTGATGAGCTACTTGGGAATGGCTGGTAATTTATTTAGCGTCCGTGTGCGAAGTTTAAACCTCCCATGCTTCTTCTTTGATAGACAAGCAAGGTTTTCCTTAAATGTCTTGTGTACGCAGACTGACTCAGCGGGCAGCCGAGGCAGGTATGCGGAACCAGCACGAGACTGGGGGCGCTGGGTGTCATCTTTACTGGCGTGTCCATTACAGTGTCTATAACAGTTACTGCCTGTTTTATGTTTGATTTTTTTTCCTTGTGTTGTCTAATTGAGGGAGGCACTTATTTTTTACATTTCCTATTGGTCACTTTCGACAAACCTCCCCCCTACCTTTCTCTCGTGCAGATGGACGATCAGACAGTACGCCACACGCTGCGGCAGCTGTCCAATCACGTGCAGTCCCTGAGCCTTAACGGCGTCTACTGGCTGAGCAGCGGCGCGGTGGATTCTGTGGGCCGCTGCAAGGCAGTGACGCATCTGGACGTGAGCGGGTGGCGGCTGACGGCGCTGCGCCTCTCTCGCCTTCTGGCCTCGCTGCCCCTGCTGCGCTCGTTGGCCTTCGACGTGCAGCCGGGCTTCGATGCCGGCAAGCTGGCAGGAGAGGCGGTGGACCGACTAAGCTGCCTGGCCGAGCTGCGGCAGACGCTGCTGACGCCCAGCTACGGCGTGGTACCCTGCTGTGCTAAGCTACGCAAGTAAGGACCGCGCAGCAGTTATGCTGCCCGAAAACCGTTTGGGTGTCATTTATATACTGTAGTTCAGGGTGGATTGTGGCCATCCTAAAACGTTTCTTTGAAATTAAAATGTTCAATAAAAAAATCAATTAAGTTTTTTTTAAAAGTCAATAAAGATAATAAATATAAAAAATATATATATATTTAATCATTCAAAACAATTAAAAGTAGAAGTTAAATTCAACTGCAAAAATGAAATTACAATTGCAAATGTAATTACAAGTAAAAACATTTTATTAAAAAGGAACATTTCAATTAATTAAAACGTTAAAGATGATTTGTAAAGGCAATGTTTTCAGTAACTTAAGCGTGAAAATAAGTTGAAAAAAAAGAAATACAAATAAATAATACATAAATGTATAGAAAAATATTTACAAATTAAAAGTAAATATCAACATACAATTCCAAATTAAAAGTTAAACATTAAGTTCAATTAAAAGAATTTAAAGTTTCATTTAAAAATGTTCTCTGTACATGCAATGTTTTCAAGAAATGTTAAATGTTTTTTAAAATTCTAATTCAATAGAAAATTAAAAGGTCTCTCTGTATGGGCCATGTTTTTAAGCAGAAAAAATATGCAATACCTTCTTCGCTGTCATGCAAGTATAAAAATAATTGAACTATTGTCTTGTGTGTTGTTAGGCTGATGCTGCAGTTCGACATCTCAGACGTGACCAGGGAGGGCATCGGCGTAAGCTGCCACCTGATGGTGGGCCAGAGCAGTGTACCGCACTACGAGCAACTGGAGGAGTTCAGCGCCCGACTAGCTCCAGGAGAGGTCACTTTCCATCCATCCATCCATCCATCCATTTTCTGTACCGCTTATCCTCACTAGGATCGACTAGGGTCTTTGGGATAAGGCGGGGTCCACCCTGAACTGGTCGCCAGTCAATCGCAGGGCACATATAAACAAACAACCATTCGCACTCACATTCACACCTACGGGCAATTTATAGTCTTCAATCAACCTACCACGTATGTTTTTGGGATGTGAGAGGAAACCGGAGTGCCCGGAGAAAACCCACGCAGGCACGGGGAGAACACGCAAATGCCACACAGGCAAGGCCGGATTTGAACTCGGGTCCACCGAACTGTGAGGCAGATGTGCTAACCAGTCGGTCACCGTGCCGCCAGGTCACTTTCCACACAGTAATTAGATTAACCTCAATATTCACTTTTATGACTTAAATAAATACAAAAAAACCACAATGCTTATTCATTCTAATAGTACTATAAGATGCCACGAGGTGACAGCTTCCTGTTCCCCCTTCCTTATGTCTTCAAAGGCTCAGTAAGTGTAATCTGTTTTACAACGCAATATGTATGCATAAATTAATATAAAAAATAAAGGACATAACAGTTAATTTCCAACAATACCCTTAAAATGCAATGGTTGTCCTTAGGTGAACCAGACGTTGCTGCTACTCTACCTGGCTGTGTTCAGTGTTCACATTCCAGAGCGCCTCCGCGTTTTCCTGGTGTCCGTCCCTGGCCCCAACCCGGCCCACTGGTCCGCCGCCCCGTCACTGGCCCAGAGCCTGGGCCTCCGTGGTGATCTGGAGGCCCTGCAGTTGCCTCGCTCTTGGCTGGACCCCTCGTCACTGAAGCAGGCGCTAGAGGGCAACAGCCCCAAGCACCTGAGCTTCAGCCGCTGCCCTGCCCTGTGGCCGCAGGTCAGACAAAAAAAACGCATATCCATACACTCACAAGTGAACTAAAGCATCAACTAGGAATAGGATACAGTGGTACCTTTCAACTTTAATTTCTTCTGTGTCCAAGCTCATAACTTCATTCATGAATTCGTATATCAAATATATTTTCCAAGTATAAATTAATTGAATGGCAATTAATCCATTCCAGCTCCCCCAAAACAGGTTTTTAAATAAGAAAAATAGCAATATATAGTGTTTAAAAAAAAAAAAGCAGAATGTAAAAGAGATAAATTGGTGTGATAACGTGTAATTGCTGCAGGTGCTGTCGTATTCGTGTATTGAATGTGAGTCTTTAAGGAGATTGATGACAGGAGCTGGAGCAGGTACAATGTGAGCGTCTGAGCATGAGCTATGGCCTACAGCAGCTCCTTGCCTATGTTGTCATTTTGTATTTGTTGTGTTGGACTGTTTGGCCAGGTCAACAAACAGCTAAAAGTGCATAAAAAAGGCAAAAAAGTCTCGGTAGTAATCCAAATAAAAGAAAATCTTTGCTTATGTAGCTCATATACATCTTTAATTTTCATTACATTTAACCATTTAAATTAAAAATAAACAAATGGCTAATTAAAATGTTTTTTTCAAAATTCAATTTGGAATTCAATTGCAGTTAAAATGTAAAATTTGTGGTAATTTCTGGTCGACATGTTGTAGGTTATGGAAAGTATGCGTATATGGAGCTCATATCCAGCTTTCGTTTTTCCCACTACATTTAACCTTAAAAATACAAACAAAATAAGAAAACAGTAAAATGTTCAGTCCTATCTGATGGTCTACAAAAAGGTCTCATTGCCAAGGTGTGAGTCAAGACACTTCTCATGATGGGTAAGAGCAAAGAGCAGTCTCAAGACCATTGCAAAGCAAGTGTTGCAAAACATAACGATGGCATTGGTTACAGGCGCATATCTAAGCTTCTGAACGTTCCAGTGAGCACGGTTCGGGCCATAATACGTAAGTGGAAAGCCAACCATACCACCATAAATTTGCCTCGATCAGATGCTCCTCCCAAGATTTCTGACAGAGGAGTGCAAAGAATAATCAGAAAAGTTGTCCAAGAGCCAAGGACCACCTGTGGATCGCTTCAAAAAGACCTGGAATTAGCAGGTACTGTTGTCACAAGGAATTACTCACTGTTTTGACTAATGCACTCCGCCGCCATGGCCTGTAGGCACGTTCATCACACAAGACCCCATTACCGAAAAAGAAGCGTGTCAAAGCTCGTTTAAAATTTGCTGAACAACATTTGGACAAGCCATTTAAATACTGGGAGAATATAGTCTGGTCTGATGAGATGCCATAATGCACACCACGTTTGGAGTAGAAATGGCACTGCACATCACCCTAGAAACACCATACCAACAGCGAAGTTCGGAGGTGGGACCATGATGGTGTTGGGTCTGCTACGCAAGTGTGGAAAAGAAGGGAATTTGATTTAATACATTTCCAGATCTGGAAAAGACTGTTACAAGTTACAACTCTCTATTTTCTAAAACATACAACTAATATCAAAAAAGATATACAGATTGATCCGTGTATTTTTTAAAATTATTTTTATATTTTTTTAAAGGCGCTAGGAAGCGCAGTTAAAATGTTTGTGTGTGACTCCATAGTATTATACCATGGGCTTGGTGAATACTCGATTCTGATTGGCTCAGAAAATGCAGGCGGTTGTTGTTGTCGTTATTATAGTTATCAGCTTATAATGTACACCATTCGAACGTCTCAAGTAGTTACATTGTTCCAATACTTTTTTTTTTTTACAGCACTGTATTTACTAAAATGTTTAATTATTTGAAATTGTTTTACCAAAAAGTATGGAATTTAGAAATTGCTAATGTGTAGGAATCCTGGCAATGAAAGTGTAATATTTAGGATGACATTTTTGCTCCTCCGTACTCCTCGATGGGATATCTAGTGGGAGGCGCTAATGTAAACAGAGAAGCGAGGATCGAGGTTGTGAGATGTTTGCAAGTAAAGAAATAAGATTTAGCCTATGAAATGTTCTCTGTCCCGATGAAATGAAACTTCTGCCCTCACTTCAACGTTGTTCCTTGGCCACAAGAAAAAATCAACGAATGCCAAACCATGACTAAGCGGGTATTCACTGGAAAGCTCTTTGGCTTTTGTCTGTTAAAAGAGCAATGGAAATAACGTTTACTTACTTACTTACCTACTTACTTTCCAGGTTTTCCAGTCACTGCTGGAGGGCGGCGTGCGGGATGCCTCGCGGCTGCTGAGCCTCAACCTCAGCGGCATCAACCACGTGCCGTACTCGGAGTGTCGTGGTGCAGATGACCAACTGCTCCCTTCCAACATGAGCCGGCTGGCATCCAGCTGCGTCAACCTCCGCCACTTGAACTTGATGCACACGCACTACCACCACGAGCACGCTTCTACCCTACCGCCACCCGCACCCCATTTGTGCGCCAGCCTCGCTCAACTCCAGCACCTTCGCTCGCTCACCTTAACCGCCTGCGCCCTCTCGGACGGCGTCCAGTCACATCATAGTGCCGCGCAGAACTCGTCTCCCTTACTTCTGCGTGGCTTGAAGAAGCTCCCTCGAGTGGGCTTCCAGAACTACAAAGTTGGCTCGGACGTGGGGAACCAAGGTGGGTAGAGATATGCTACATTTACTTTGTTACATTTGCTCAAAGGGCCCATGCCATCACAATAATTTCTTTTTTTCGACTCTTTTATGCATACCACAGGGCGTGAGTCAGTGACTTGGTTTAAGTTTTACATCTATGGGGATTGTCGATTAAATGCAATAGCATTTAAACACCAAAACGCCTTGCAGATAACAGGATTCAAAATCACTGACGGTGTGACGTAGTTACGCCAATTAATATTCATGTCAATACCTGCCCACTTTGCGGTTGGTACCCACCCCTTCAACGACAACATGGCATTTACCGGTGTTAAGCGAGCGAGTCTCAGCCATACAAACACAGTCTACATTCATATGGGTTAGGGTTAGGGTTACCCTAACCCTAACCCTAACCACTATGTTGTGTTTAACAACAGTACTGTATTTCTAAATTTGAATGTATCTGTGATGGGTGAAATAGATAAATCCCGGCAGGTTCAATTTACATGAATGGGAGCGAATGATGAGCATAACCTGAAAATATCCCGCCCTCTCTTTGACTTTTCACCACATCCCCTGGCAGATCACATTCTCAATTAGTGGGCCGACTATCCGCCGCTTGGTGAATTAGGCTTCACAATAGTAAGACGTTGAAGGGCGTGATGTCACTATTAATGCTTGGGCGCTCCAAGCTTGTAGACACTAGTAGATGCCTTGGTATGGACCAATCAGCTGTTTTCCATATTGAAATTGGGAAAGGGGAGGGATCCAGTCAGAACAAAGCTTATTTACATATTGTATATTAATGACAAATCAATCAGACTTTATTTCTAAGCATTTTTCATCCAAAAAATATGCAACACAAAGCGCTGTACATTATTAAAATATAAATCAAACCTGACCGCTACTTGTTGACAAGGACACTGACATGCACACACGCATCAAGGTTAAAAATAATACCTTAATGACCTAATAACCTGAGGCTGAGTACAGAGCATCCAGGTGAAGAAACACCATCTCGGGGAGCCGTCCGCACCGGGACCAGACCATAGGCCGCGGCCACAGGCCCTCAGGACACAGCCCCCGGCGCAGGATCACAACAAACGGCCCATCATAACTCCCAGTGCAGAGGACATTTAAAGACTAGTAAACGAAATGTAGTCAATCCTGAACCACAGGGAAATCCAATGCAGTGATTTTAAAATCGGCATAACGTTCTCCCGCGATCTGGTCTTTGTAAGGACACGTGCTGCCAAATTTTGTAGTCATTGTAAAGTTGAAATACTCTTTTTGGGAAGACCACAAGCAGGGCATTACAGTAATCACTCCGATTAGTGATAAATCCGTACATTAGCGTCTCTAGTCTAAAATAACACTCTGGTTTATCACTTGTGGTGAGGTCTTCAAAGAGAGTTTTTCTCTTTGGGCCTCAGGACCGATGACTAAAACATCAGTCTTATCCTGGTAAAGATGGAGAAGGTTCCGTGCCATCCGTTATTTGATGTCTCAAATACAATGAAAAAGGGCATCAATTGGACTGCTGTCATCAGGAGACACAGATGTACAGGTGCATATCGTCAGCGTAGCTGTGCAACTTCACTCCGCGCCTTATGATGACACTGCCAAGAGGGAGCATGTACGAATTTAATAATAAAGGGGCATACAATTAAACCCTGGGGCACACCACGTTACTTCATAGCCTTTTGAGGAACATGCATCTAAGCTTAGCATAAAAGTTCTCTCAGTTAGGTAGGTTAGAGTAATGTTTTTATAACATTTGTGTGCAGCACCAGAGAGGCCGACCAGATATTTTTGTCTTTTAAAAAAAAGGTGTGGTCTACCATACCAAAATCAGTCTTTAGATCCAGCAGAAACTATTTGTTTATTGTCATCAAGATTACCTCTAAAATCACTTAAAATCTTGACGCTCTGGTTTACCCTAAAACCAGACTGGTACTTTTCAGAAATATTACAATTTGCTAAACAATGAAAGGTTTTTGTAAGATTTTGCTTTAAAATGGTAAAGTTGATACTGCTCTATAGATTATAGATAATATTGTTAAATCTAAAGAAGGGGCCTTACCACTGCTGCTTTCAGCTGTTCCGAGGCAGTTGAAATCTGGCTGTTTCACCTGCCAACTAGAATAGCTTGAAAAAGGACATTCTGGGTATTTCCAACCCAAATTGCAAACGACGGCTTGTAACTTTGAGGGAGAGGGGGCGGGGGAACTTTAGTTGAGTCACTTATGTCAATGTACCACTGTACTTGAGTATTTTTTTTCCACTGAATACTTGCTTACTGTTAAGTAATCATTTGGAGCAGTACTTTTTACTCGAGTATTCTACCCTCCTTTGTCCCTAGGGGACACCACCTCAGGAATTAGCCAGCTGGCCGCGGGATGCCTCTCCCTGGAGACCTTGGAGCTTATCGGGCCGGGTTTCGTCTCCGCTCTGCCCCGCCTGGAGCCGTGCACCCGTGCAAGCATGGAGCCACGTGGCATGTGTGCATGGGCCAGGGGGGTGGGGGACGCCCACTTGGCAGCGCTAGGCGGGATGACGCGGTTGCGCCGCCTGACGCTAGCCGGCCTGCCCGGCGTCCTGAGAGGCACGGGTTTGGCCCACCTAGTGACTCAGTGCAAGGACCTGCAGGTCTTGTCGCTCGCCAACATCGGCACGCTAAAAATTATGAACTATAACGCCGCCCTGCTGGAGGCACTCAGACACTGCTCGCAGCTACGAGAACTCAGGTAACACGGATGTTACAATTTTCAGAGGGCCTTCAATGACATACTTGTTCTAGATTGTCCCAGAAAATTGAGACCCGAAGCCAGTTTCCCTTAGCAAGGTGGAATTTGGTAGCCATATCTATCATGAGTAGACCCACAAAAAAAGTTTAAGAAGCCATGCCTGAAAATGCACAGAAAGACTGCCATTTTATTTCACACCTGACATTTAAGGCTCATTTTGGCCATTTTTTCAGGGGTCCTTCCATGACAGACTGGTCCATTAAAAATTCATCCCCCAAAGCCAGTTTCTCTTGGCAACATGAAATTTGGTATACAGACCCTTTCCAAAAAAATGTCATGGAAAAGTTTATTGATTTCCATAATTCCATTCAGAAAGTTAAACTTTCATAGATTATAGATTCAGGGCCAGCCAATTGAAACAAAAAGTATTTTTGTTTATTTTTACATAATTTGGGCTTCCAGCTCATAAAACCCACAAAATCAGGAATTCAAAATATTAGAATACTGTGAAGAAATCAGCCCAAATTTTGCAGGCCATAAATGTTATAAACTGTCACACACTAATGATCTATTAAACTCAAAGCACCTGCACAGGTTCCCCCAGGTGTCATTAAATTCCCTCAGTTTGGTTCAATTGTCTGTTGGGTTCAATATGGACTTGACTGCGGACTTGACAACTAGCCAGAAGACCATCATTGATACCCTCCACAGGATGGACGTTTTTCGTCGTTGGTTTACGTCACTTCTTCTTTGTTTTTCGGCACTTCTTCGCAGCTGGAGGACGAGGCATCGAAACTGGGCACAGAAATGTTTAGATTTGAACTGTTCCGGGAGAACCGGAACGTTAGTCCCGGTTCCAATCGGTTCTCAATGCCCAACCCTATACATGGCCCCATTCATTCTTTCCTTTACACGGATCAGTCGTCCTGATCCCATTGCAGAAAAAACGGCACCAAAGCATGATGTTTCCACCCCCATGCTTCATAGTAGGTATAGTGTTCTTTGGATGCAACTCTGCATTTTTTCTCCTCCAAACATGACAAGTTGAGTATTTACCAAAAAGTTTTATTTTGGTTTCATCTGACCATACGACATTCTCCCAATCCTCTTCTGGATCATCCAAATGCTCTGTAGCAAACTTCAGACGAGCCTGGACATGTACTGGATAAAGCAGGGGGACACGTCTGGCACTGCAGGATTTGAGTCCCTGGCGGTGTAGTGTGTTACTGATGGTAGCCTTTGTTACTTTGGTCTCAGCTCTCTGCAGGTCATTCATTAGGTCCCCCCCATGTGGTTCTGGGATTTTTGCTCACTGTTCTTGTGATCATTTTGACCCCACGTGACGAAATCTTTGCGTGGAGCCCAGACCTATGATAAAAATTGCAGGCCTCTCATCTTTTTAAGTGCGAGAACATGCAGAATTGATGGCTGACTAAATAGATTTTTGCCCCACTGTATATGCGCCAAAAAGTCTAATGACTCAATGCCGGAAAATGCACTTGAAATCTGCCGTTTTGGTTCAAACCTGCCATTTTAGAATCATTTTGGCAGTTTTCCAGAGGTCCTTCTATGACATATCTGTCATAGCTTGTCCTAGAAAAATCAGTCCCCGAAGCCACTTTCACATGGCAACATGAAATTTGGTAGACTTATATCATGAGTAGACTCATAAAAAAGATTCTCAAGAAGCCATGCCTGAATATGCACAGGAAGTCTGCTGTTTTGAAAAGCAAATATTTTGTTTATTTTGGCCTTTTTTTACTCCTTAGGGTCAGGGATTAGCCAAACATCTTGTGTGTGCTGAAGTGTTTGGCCTGAATCGATTCACAGATTTTTTTTCAATCTGTTGTATTTATTGTGAATGGATGTGTTCAGGTTAGAGCAGCCCTACTTGAACGCCAACTCTTCCTTCTTTGATGCCCTCTCCTGCTGCTGCAGCCTGCAACGCTTCTGCCTCATCTCGCGCAACGGCTCTTTTGAGGCGGCTGCGGCTGAGTTATTCATGGGGCGCTGCAGCCGCGTGGTCATGTGCCACATGTTCACCGGCGGTACGTTGGTGGCCTGCCGGAATCTGCAGAAAACTCTCCTTGACAG
The DNA here is from genome assembly GCF_024500385.1 of Phyllopteryx taeniolatus. NCBI lineage: Eukaryota > Metazoa > Chordata > Actinopteri > Syngnathiformes > Syngnathidae > Phyllopteryx > Phyllopteryx taeniolatus. The sequence goes on from NC_084505.1 coordinate 19,600,763, forward strand.
GTCTGCATAAAAGTGCACGCTTAGGGCTGGGTGATTAATTGATTTTGTATGAATTAATTCCACTTTACTTGCCAGGACAGTTTTTTTTTAGTGTAAGCGGTTTGCGTAGTTTGAATCGCGTTCACATCAGCGTGGACGCGCTATCCCCCCATGAGCTGTAATTCTATTATTTCTGGGGGAGTAGATGCTACTGGGGGAAAAAATACAGTTGAAAAAAATTTGTATCAGGAGAAATAAAGCAAATGCCAGAAGCGGGAAAAAGAAATTTAAAACAAACTTTTAACATTGTTCATTTGTTTTTCATTGAAGAGGGGAGGGTGACTTCAAATCAGATTTTTGTGTAAAAAAATGTGATTTTATTTTTAGGGCATATCACCCAGCCCTACCCTTGGTGTAAATACTATTTGTAGGGGGGTAGTAATTTGATATTTTGTACATCCCTCTTGCAGGTTTTTACCTGAGCGGCCGGGCCTTTCTGCAGTCATTTACCCGATACAGCACGAAGACCTGCCTTCCGTCATCAGAGACATCCCCCTCACTCTGTTGGACAGCACCACCTTATTCCAGAGTCACGTGGCCCAGCCGCCGCGTTTGTCACCATGGTGATGACAACTCACAATACCTCCACGCCATTGGTGCTGCTGAAGTTTACGATCAAGAAGACTGATTGGACTCGTTTGTCCTGTTTTCAGCTCTTTCTTTTTAACCTTAAGTTGTGATGCTTTGAATGGAGATGTTACAGTGAGTTTAGAGTGAAGTGTTTTTTTTTTTTAAGAACTGCCATTTAAATTTTGCCTTTTTTTTTTTGCATCAAAAATAACATGCCACTCTTTTATAAGTGCCAAATTAAAGGATGTATTTGTTTGCAAAAATGTATATTGGACCTCCAATTCCAATAAATTATTATTTTTTAATGACTACCTGTTATTTCTGCCACCACAGTCAATCATCAGTCTAAAAGGAAAAATAGTTTTTAAAAATGACTTGAATGTTGCTTGTTTAAAATGTTACTTTTTGTCTTTTATGTATTTTTTTAAATGTCATTTCATTGCAATTTACACTGAACAAAAATATAAATCCAACACTTGTTTTTGCTCCCATTTTTTGTGAGCTGGACTCAAGATCTAAAACTTTTTCTACACACACAAAAGGCCATCCCCCTCAAATATTGTTCACAAATCTGTGTTCGTGTGCGTTTCTGTTTTGTCGAGATAATCCATCCCACCTCATATCAAGATGCTGATTAGACAGCATGATTATTGCATAGGTGAGCCATAGGATGGACACAATAAAAGGCCGCTCTGAAATGTGCAGTTTTATTACACAGCACAATACCACAGATGATCGAAGTTCTGAGGAAGCGTGCAATTGGCATGCCGAGTGCAGGAATGCCCACCAGAGCTGTTGCCCGTGAATTGAATGTTCATTTCTCTATCAACAGCCGTCTCCAAACGCTTTTCATACAATTTGACAGTGCATCCAACAGGCCTCACAACCGCAGACCACATGTAACCACACCAGCCCAGGACCTCCACATCCAGCACGTTCACCTCCGAGATCATCTGAGACCAGCCACCCGGACAGCTGCTGCAACAATCGGTTTGCATAACCAAAGAATTTCTGTCAGGAACCGTCTCAGGGAAGCTCCTCTGCGTGCTCGTCGTCCTCATCGGGGTCTGCAGTTTGTCGTCATAACCGACAGTGTGGCTCGACAGCATAGGATGGTGGTGTATAAGATTAAGAAGACGAAGGCAGAGCAGAGAACCATGTGGTGGAAGCTGGGAAAGGAAGTGGCTCTGGAGTGGCAGAGAAGTATGTTAGAATAATACAGGACATGTATGAGGGCGGCAGAACAGTGGTGAGGTTTGCTGTTGGTGTGACAGAGGAATTTAAGGTGGAGGTGGGACTGCATCAGGGATCAGCCTTGAGCCCCTTCCTGTTTGCAGTGGTGATGGATAGGCTGACAGATGAGGTTAGACTGGAATCCCCGTGGACCATGATGTTTGCAGATGACGTTGTGATCTGCAGTGAAACCAGGAGCAGGTGGGGGAACAGTTAGAAAGATGGAGGCATGCACTGGAAAGGAGAGGAATGAAGATTAGTCGAAGAAAGACAGAATATATGTGCATGAATGAGAGGGGTGGTGGGGCAAGAGTGAGGCTAGAGGGAGAAGAGGTGGCAAGGGTGGAGGACTTTAAATACTTGGGGTCAACCGTCCAGAGCAATGGTGAGTGTGGTAAGGAAGTGAAGAAACGGGTCCAACCAGGTTGGAATGGGTGGAGGAAGGTGTCAGGTGTGTTATGTGACAGAAGAGTCTCTGCTAGGATGAAGGGCAAAGTTTATAAGACAGTGGTGAGGGCAGCCTTGATGTACGGATTCGAGACAGTGGCACTGAAGAGATAACAGGAAGCAGAGCTGGAGGTGGCGGAAATGAAGATGTTGAGGTTCGCTCTCGGAGTGACCAGGTTGGATCAAATTAGAAATGAGCTCATCAGAGGGACGGCCGAGGTTCGATGTTTTGGAGACAAAGTTAGAGAGAGCAGACTTCGATGGTTTGGAGACGTCCAGAGGAGAGACAGCTACTACAGTGGTAGAAGGATGACGAGGATGGAGCTAGAGGAAGACCAAAGAGAAGGTTGATGGATGTCGTGAGGGAAGACATGAGGGCAGTTGGTGTTTGAGAGGAGGATGCAGGAGATAGGCTTACATGGAAAAGGATGACACGCTGTGGTGACCCCTAAAGGGACGAGCCGAAAGGAAAAGAAGAATATAATTTTCTGGTTTGCATTTCAATTTGAATTATTTTAAAATTACTTTCAGATGTTACTTTAAAATCTTCAATGGTGTTTTGTTTTTAAATGTTATTAATACAAGGTTTAATACAAAAAGACTGAATTTCATTAAAAATAGAAATGAGTTTAAAAAAATGTTAATTTTGAAGGGCGTACGCCTATTAGCAGGCATACCAATGCATTACTGATGTTGTCGATTAACTTGAGAAGCTTTAATATAACGTGCACATTTTTCACGATTCCATTCAGTAATTAATAAACACTTTCTTTTGCTGTAGCACATACCATTTTACATGGTGTGACATATGATAATTTATTTTTGTAAATGGTATTTTTTAATAATGACGAGATTTTCAATTTTCTCTACTATCGACTACCCATGACTACCGCATGGTTGCGTCACCACCAAACATGGCGACGCGCACGACACGACACACTGAGCTCGTGTTGACAAACAAGAAAAAGTTGATAAATTGTCAAGTATATAATATATAGCTGCTTTGTAACGTGTTATGTTTAACCATGCTGCTGTCCGTACCCACTTTGTGCTGCCGAAATTGGGCAACAATGTCAGTCATGGTTGCCAAGTTGTCCCGTCTACCAGTGGTCAACAAGCGAGCTGCTACCCGGTATGAAGCTCCACCACCACCACCTCCGGCGAAGCTCTTCCTCACACCCGTCAGACGGTTCTCCCGGTCTGCCTCCACATGGCAGCAGGACGCGGAGATAGCCTCGTCCTCGGAGGAGAACTTCGGCGCTCTGTCCACCGACATGTCTACCCGCAGGTCTTTTAGGAAAGTTAGCCCGGAGATGTTGGACCTGAGCTACCCAGAAGACGACGACAAGAAGTCGGAGCAATCTTCACGTAGGCCCGGGAGGAGAAATACCACCTACTGGTACTTCTTACAGTGCAAGAAACTGATTAAAGCTGGGAAGGTTGGTGCTATTTAGACATTGTCATGTATCGTTAACAGTCCAGAGAGAAGGCACTAGTTCTAGTTATGAAAGAAGGTTCGAGTCTTAAGAGAAGGTACTAGACCACACAGAATGTACTCGTCCCAGAAGAATGGAATGGAATGGAATGGAATAGAGCTTTATTGTCATTGTCACATGAACATTGAAAATCAGTTAGGCATTTCCCAATTTAGACTCGTCGTCTAAGGTCAAATTAACGTATCAAACATCACAAAATGGTGGGTTTTCACTTGGGGGCTACCTCTGAAAGTATAATATACACTTTTTTTCTTTCGTAATTGAATAGCCCATGCCACTGTTTACTACAAATTTAGCGTTTTATTTTGGCGGAATAAATTTCATTCACTGGAAACTTTATTAGGTACTCTGATGGTCTCATGACATCCGATGCAAGACTTTGGCCTTTACAAAGGTAATAATGCTCTTGTATGAATGTTTTCATATTATACTAAGTGTCGTTTCTGATAATTCGACCCTCTTTTGTAGCTAAATAAGCAAAGTGTAATATTTGAAACAGCGCCAAGCATGGTGGCGTGCTCTGCAAACACCAACCACAATAAAATACATCATATTTTTTGGGTTGTGTGGATAATAAAGCAAAGATTATATGTGTTGAATTTCAGCTGCAGGAGGCATTGGAGATGTTTGAGAGAGACATGCTGCACGGTGAGAAGCTGCAGCCGCAAGAGTACAACTACAGCGTGCTCATCGGAGGCTGCGGGCGAGCCGGCCAGCTTCAGAAGGCCTTCAAGCTCTACAACGATGTGAGGACGCATCGCACGTCCCGTGCGCTACCTCAAAATACATGTGCCGCATATTTTTAGGGATACATTTTCTCCATTTTAGGCACTAGTTTTCCAAAAAGTCAGGTTTCCATGCCCTTAAATGTAGATTATACATGGATGAAAGGAACATTTCATAGAAAACAGACAATACCCGTCGTCACTTAAAACCATCACCTAAGTCATTCCTCAAAGTACTTTCCACCTTTCTTTCCATGTTATTATAATACATAAACATATTATTTATTTTATAAAACGATATAAGAGCATAATATAGAATTGTCAGGAAATAGCCAGGTGTCCCATCTATGCAAACACAAATAAATGTCAAATAATGGCTTATATTACTCCAGCATCCAGTTATCTAGTTATGATATTTTTTTAAAACTTCTGGCAATATATTGAAATGTAATTCAAATGCATTTTTTGTGTTGCAGCTGAAAAAGCGAGGTCTGGAGGCGTCGGACGCAACCTACACGTCTCTGTTCAACGCCTGCGCCGAGTCTCCGCACAGGCGTGTGGCTCTGGAGCAGGCGCTCAAGCTGGAACAGGAACTGAGACGCAAGAACCTCACCCTCAGCGTGGCCACTTACCACGCCGTCCTCAAGACGCACTCACTCAACAACAACCTACACGCCTGCATACACACGCTCAGGGTGGGTGTGTGTGTGTGTGTGCGCCATTTGTGTCTTGCATGTATGTGTGTGTGCAAGGAATTAAAGGGATTAATTAAAAAATAGAACATACAAAATATGACTCCTACATGGTGTATCGTGTGTGTGTGCATGTCTTGCCTTGCATGTATGTGCCTTCTGTTTGTCTGTATGTCTTGTGCATGTGCGTGGGTTTTGTGTGTGTCTCTGCTTAATCCTGGATGTATCTGTGTGGTCTATATCATTGTATCTTGTTTGAAGTTTCTGATCACTTTTGTGCGTGTGTATGTTTCTAGGAAATGCTGGATGTTGGTCACGCCGTTACTCAGGAGACATTTCACTACTTGCTGATGGGATCTCTGAAGGACAAAGAGCTTGGCTTTAGGCTGGCTTTGCAGGTCTTTTCACTTTGACTACACTATTGCTAACCAGAACCAGTAATCGCTGAGGATCTCTCAGATGAATTCAATGCAAAATACACGACAAATGTGTGTTTTGTTTTTATTGTTGTTGTTGTTTTTACAGGTGTGGCGGCAGATGCTCAAGTCTGGCCTGGTTCCGGACTCCAAGAATTACAACCTGCTATTGAGGACCGTAAGGGATTGTGGAATTGGCGATCCTGCATTGGCCTCCAGCATCCTACTCCAGTCAAACGAGACACACGTCAAGTCAAGCAAAGGAGTCGATGTTGACCTTCTGGAGCGGCAGCTGCTTGTCCAACCTGACAGCCGAGGTGGTGGTGGTGAGACGCAAAACCCCTTGGTGCCGCTCAGACCGGCAGAAACTGCACTCCTGCCTGTTGGCTTCACCCCTAACCTGCTGGACCTCCTGGAGGGAAAGGGCGGCGGCGGCGTGATCTCCTTCGGGGCTGTGGAAGGGGCGTCCGATAGACTGGCTCTGCTGGGCGGAGCCCACGGTTTCCTGGAGAAGATGGCGGCGGGCGGGCTGGAGCCAGACCTGCGGACTCTGACGCTGCTGGCGGACACCATGGCGCCCGGTCTTCAGTCTCTGGAGACGCTGTTGAAGGTGGCCAAGCGGCACCGCGTCAAGCTGGACACCACCTTTTTCAACTCGGCCATTCGCAGGGCTGCCAGAAGTGGAGACCTGGATGGAGCTAAGGTATTGTTCTTGGGTTAGATGCTTCCAACTTTATGGGAACAGTTTGGGAAAGCCCAGCTTCCGTTTTATGGATTTGTAACGATTGACATGTAGACTAACCAATGACGTGCAAATGACAAAATGCACCAATAATTGGTGGGGAATGTAATGCTTGACATGTCAACTGACAAAATTGAGTCAAAACACTAAGGAAAATTGCGGGGCATCAACCACTAGACTTTGTGACATGTTGACTTGTCACTTGTTGCTAGGCAGAGTTCATAAGGCTCAACACCAATGCCCAATGGAGAAAAAAAAAATAGAACCCTTTTACTTTACTTTTGCCCATGTATAGTTTGTCCCTTCCCTACAGAGCTGAACTCGTGAAGTGAAAAGCAAAAGTGACGTTAGTATCTTAGAATTTTGTGTTTGCGTGTCTGCAGGCCGTGTTGAGTGTTATGCAAAAGCGCAACGTGAGCGTGGATGTGCAGACGTTTGGGAGTCTGGCACTGGGGTGCCAGGGACAGAAGGATGGACTTCAACTCCTCCAAGACATGGAGGTGATGATGATGATGATGATGATGATGTATGTAGCGTATGTATGATGTAATCATTTCCATGTAGTCTGACCAATGGCTCCATGTTTGTTGTCAGGAGGCGGGATTACAGCCCAACGCGCACGTGTTCTCTGCCCTAATTGGCCGAGCGGCTCGCCGTCTGGATTACCCTTACCTGAAAACGCTGCTGAAAAGCATGCGTGATAGGAGAGTGTGGCCGAACCAGGTAGTCATCAAACAGCTGGAGTTTGCAGCGCAGTATCCTCCCAATTATGACCAGGTAACCACGGCGACCATTTTGTTGCTGTCGCCTTTAAGAGACACATTATTCTTTTCCCCCCCCCCCCCCCCACACAAAATTTACAACCATTTCCATGTGTCTTAATTAGGGATCCAATCACGTGATCTAAAATCAGGGTCGATCATGTGATTTTCAGCTGATCGAGATCAGGTGAAAAAGATCGGTTTAATTCATTTTGTGAGATTTTAAATGTCACAAAGTGACAAAATAATCCAACGGTACAAAGATCTTGGCAAATGGAACAGTAATAGCTTCGTTTTAGATTACACAATGTCACTTTTCGGGCTATTTTTAGTACCCGTATAATATAAGTGACAGAAAGAGACGCAGACTTTGTGTTTGTGTGTGCATGCGTGACACACACAAACACAGTTTCTGCCCTCCCTGAGCGTGCTTTAAGATGTTTAATGACACCTCAGGTGTAGTTTACTGCGCAACTAAACACGCAACAAAAATAATTACACACATTATATATTTAGATAGAAGACACACGTGATCGTTTTAGATAACCCCATTGACTGGTTAGCTAGAATTAACATTACATCACTTATTTTTCGGACTATAAAGTGCACTTACAATGCTTACATTTTCTCAAAAGTTGACAGTGTGCCTTATGATCTGGTCCGCCATATGTATGAATTCTGCTTGTGCTGACTGACCTCGAACCGATTTTATGCGGTCAAAAATCTGCCAAAATGTTTTAGTGTGACTTTGGCAAGCCAAGAAGCCGGATTATCGGAGCGTTACGGCTACCGTAGTGAGGAGCCTCGCGGAGTGATATTTACTGTGCTTCAACATGAATATTATGGTGTGTGTGTGTATAAGTTATTTATCTGATTGTTTTGTTTTGCTTAATGTGCCTTATAATCCAGTGTGCCTTATGTTTGAAAATAGACCCGTTCATTGATAGTGCGCTTTATAGTCCGAAAAATACGGTACCTTCAAATAATTAAAAAAAGCTGATTATGAAGAGAATGAAATCTCATTTTTCCAAGAAAAAAGGCAAAATATCAGAAGAAGAAAACAGTTTTTACAGAATGACTCTCACAGACACATTTATACAAATAGGCAGATACTGTATTTATTTCACACTTGATGGGTGGGCAGGCACTCAAGACAGTCACAACTATTTGAATACGAACAATAACAAGTAATGTGCTGCTCATTTCATTTCCTTCTTCCCAGTACAAGTCCCGCAACAACTACCTACTCCAGATTGACGGCTTCCGTGGTTACTACCAGCAGTGGCTACAAGCCATGCCGGCCCAGGACGACCAGGACGGACAGTCGGACTCGAGTGCGACGTTTGTCAAAACTCAAGCTGAGAGGATCGAGGGCCGGAAGAAGCAAAGAGCAGCGGCGAAGATCAAGATCAGCAGCACGGAAGCAACCATGACGCCTTAGTCGTGGCCTCTTTATTGTTAGTAATTCATTCATTCATTTTCCGTACTGCTTATCCTCACTCGGGTCGTTCGTGGGCATGTGAGTGCAAATGGTTGTTTGTTTATGTGTGCCCTGCGATTGGCTGGCAACCAGTTCGGGGCGTACCCCCCCTCTTGCCCGATGACAGCTGGGATGGGCTCCAGCACGCCCGCGACCCTCGTGAGGAGAAGCGGCTCAGAAAACGGATGGATGGATGATATCATTTCAACAGAGCCAAAACATACGTGGTGAAGACCCACCGGAACTTCCACTTATGACCCGGGCTAAGTTTAGCTTCGCCAAGACATAGAACGATCTTAAACAGTTGAGATGTGTCACTTCAACACCATTTCTTCATGCCAATTACTACTTTGCTATCATCTGTTGATTTGGCTCCATCTTGTGCCATTTTAGCGTTGCAGAAAAGTACAAAAATACACATGAAAGCTGTGATTGGGTAGATTTTTCAGCAAATAATGGTGGATAGGTTAATTAAAAAAAACAAAAACGTGAATGGTGAATCATGAATATATAATGCTTATTGTGTTTTATTTTCTTTTTGTGTATGATCGTACACTGTCCCCTGAGGTGATTCTAGGATTTGAAGTTTACGGGTGATGAGCTCCTGGCTCGACAAGATAAATTTCACAGTTTTGCAAATTTTAATCAAATTCCTATGAAAGAGAAGCAGAACACATTTTGGGAAAGTCTGTAACTAAAGCATCACATTTGATAAAGGTTAGAAACTAAAGAGGAATTGATTGGATGTATAAAACAAACATATTGTAACCCTATACTAATTAAAGGGGAAGACGTATCATTTTGATACAGCAGCGTCTACATACACAATAACAGTATGCATTTTTTTTTCTAGAGTAAACCACCCCTCAAGAGTGAGTAATAAAAAATACCCCAAAATTTACCTTCAACTTATTTTCAGGACTTTTGACATGGAAACATTTAAAACACACTGACAGAAATTAACGTTTGTGAATATTTTCAATACTAATATGTGAAAATCTCTCTCTCTCTCTGTCCCAATAGGAGTTATATTGTTAATTAACATCCATTCAGCTTGTCAGTCGCACCTTGGCTTTAATACACATGCGCAGGACACAACAGCTAGCTTCTCTCATTCAAACAGGACAGTGGTGCTGTCGCTGATCACCTGAAACATTTCCTAGAAATGTCAGCTAAGTCCCACCTAACTACATAAACGGTTCTGTATGATTAGATGCAGCAAAATTATGAATGGTAATGAGAAATCTGTTGGTTTTGCGCATAAGAAGTTAAGAAATGCGTCGCGTATCCTGGTTTAAGCCAGGTATGGAAACCACGACCGTATATCACTGGAAGGCAGTGTATTGCTCTGTACAGATAGCGTGCTCAGGGTCCAGTTGGGAATAGGTGGGATGGATTGCGTGGCACAAATACTTTATGATGCAAGGGGGGGTGCCGTGTTTTTGTTAAAATATTTCCTTTCAACCAATTACTGCATGGTTATGCACTTTATTAGCTTGGTTAAAAAGGACATACAGTTGAAAAAAACTATCTCGCAATTTTAGGGGTGCTGGAATTCAATTTTGAGGTACTTGAGCACACCCACAAATGAGCTGAAAAGGCCCAAGAGTGTCCCTGAGGGCACGAACGAGCCTGTTGGCCATTAGCAGGGACACGTCAGTGCGTCCGCCATATTGAATGAGTCAATATAACGTAAACATCTCAGAGTGTGACGCTCTGAATAACCGAACGGCAAATACCAACCACGCGCTTAAGTTTCCGAACGTTTCGGAGTGCACAGAGCGCGCTAGGAGGGAATTTCCGTCCGTACCCTTTATTATATGCTTTTGTATTATAGAAATAAAGTTTGTTGGTGGGAAATTGGATCGTCATATCGGACAATATTGGTAATAAAGTAAGTCTACAACTCAAATTCCGACAGATGATGCTGTGAATAAACTTCCCTTTACGCTCACACGTATTAAATCCACGAAGAAGACAGCCGGAAGTGCGTTTGCCAGCGGCGCGAAGAAATCATTCTTACGAAGGTTTGGCAGTGATCAGTAAGAATGCATGCACTCATTTGCTTTACATTTATTCAACTTTTAAGTACTATTATTGCTCTGTAATGTTACATAAAATGTTCTGTTTGTGGTGACAATCTTACGCGGCTCTTCAAAAGGGCTTGTTTGGAAAGGCGTTTTAGCTTGTCCAAGGTCGTAACCTCACTCGTCTAAACGGACCGATTTGATTTCTGTTCAACAAGCCGGTCCCATTTTAGGGTAATGGGAGTCAACGACAACCCAAGTGCGTCATGTCCAATCTACTCCGTGTTTTGTTTTGGTCGCCGTCACAAAGAAATAGAATGTTAGAAATGGAAGCAAGGTATGCATTTCTGTTCTGGCTTCTTTGCTTCATTTGCGTGACTCGCCCCAAATTAGTCGGAGCGGGCGCAGAGTAGGACAGCTAATATTGTACTTTCTAGGCTCTTTGGTATCATAAGTTGGCAGTTTCCCCTTTCGATGGAGATTTACAGAAATGTTTTAACTCATTTGAAATGTCTGCCGTTGTTTTCCCAGGCGTTCGTGATGTGCGCAGCCGTGGACAATGGCAGTATCATCATCATCAGCGATGATGAAGAAGAAGGCTGTAACCCGCAGGTATCCTCCTACGAATCATCACTTATCATGGAGACGGAGGACATGCCGTGGAGGGGTAAGCCATCTTCGATTTGCTTGTCTGTACTCTGTGTGTGCACCAAACACAACGTTTTGTGTCCTTTTAGACTGTACGCTGTCTCCCAGTAAGATGGACGAAGACCTGGTGGTCACTTTCTCCCGTCCGGCCGAGGTGCTGCCCCATGCGCGCTTCGACTGCCCCAAACATCCTTTTAAGTGAGGCCTCTAGTTTCCGCACCATTACTTTCAACCCAAGTCTATTTAGTTTCAGTTTCACAACAGACGTGAGAGTGAGATAGTGCTACAGGCAGAGAGGTGCATTGCAGCTGGGATAGGGAAGCAGTGTGTACTGTGTTGAATTGCATTATCAATAATAATGTTGGGCTACCTTTTAGCGTTATAAAAGTCTTCTGAACTTCTGGAATCACGGGAATATGCATTGGCCAATTACAAGGCCTATATCGTTTAATACTTGTACATAAAATGGACACCATAGTTTTTCCGGACTCGATAAATTGTCATTGTTGTGGTGAGCTGGCGTGCGCATCACACAGTGAGCTGACAGAGTTGGACGGTCGTGTCATTAGCCACTTGTGGGCTCACCGCAAGTACTTGCAGGGCCCACAGTTGCCACGGCATTCGGGTTAGATTTTTGTAAACACCATCTGCCACTCAATGCAACGGCATGCTCCTAAAGTAAAATAAAATGGTTCAGGTTTAAACCGGATCAGCTCCTCATAGCTTGAGGCACTTGGTGTATCTCAATGCCAGTATTAACTAGAGACAAGTTATCTGGATGCAGATTTTTTTTCTTTTGTTTGTACGCAATTTATTTTCTTGTTTTGTAGTTTGTTGTTTTTTTTTCTTCTATAAATTTGTTTAGTAGAAAAAAGTTCAAAGCTTAAAATAGTTAACGTTTACTAGTAAACACCCACGTTTGCTTGTATTTTATATATTTCTTTTAGCACTATGTAAGAGCAGGGATCACCAACATGGTGCCTGTAAGCACCAGGTAGCCTCCAAGGACCACATGAGTAGCCCGTGAGTCTTTTCTAAAAAATAACTCACCACTAATGCGACATTGTGATTTACTGAGTGTTAATATTTATGAATGTATGCATTTATTTATTTAAACTTAGCATGGAACATGTTATATATAATATATCCCCCCCCCCAAGCCGCTTAAGCCTTCATCTTCTGCCCTTCAGAGCTACGGACGACTGCGGGGATCCTGTGCCTGGGAACCAGCTCCAATGTGAGCAGTGCTTCTGTTACATCTGTGACAAACTGGCAGCCAAGGTATGTGACAAGAGCTGGGTTCACATGGAGCCTTGTATTGTTATTCTAATCTGTTTAGAAGCCCAAACCAAATGAAAACTCTCTACATAAACACCTCAATCGGAATAAAGAGGCCGATTCTGAATGGAATTTCATTCGGATTCACAGTGGTGGAATATTCCCTTTGCCAAAGCGATAAGTAGTACATTTTCATCATGTAAACAGTGAATAAGAATGTCTTGATGTAAATCTGCAGTGACGTCGTTATTTACGCACTTGAAAAGATGGCGCCGCCGACTTCCTACCAGAGCTAATCTGCCACGATGTTTGTATCTTGTTTTCATAAACCTGTTCCTTTTAATAAAAGTGTAAAAGCATTCGCAACTACTTTGCTAAATAGACGATTGACCTCATACTTGAAAATGTGATGCTTACATCGATCTGCGCATGTCATGCGTCTGTTAAATGGCTGTTCTGATTAAATGTAATGATCCATGTAAACGCCAGATCGGAATAGATCATGACGCGTGTAAACAGTTGACCAGAGATCTTCAATTGGAATGACAAAAACAATTCTGTCCGGCTATTTCAAGATGCACACACACATCATCGCAATGGAGGTGGGAGGACTCCAAGACAGCGCGATTGTTTCCCACTTGATCATAACTCAGTTTCAGCCATTTTATTTGAACACTCGTTCAGGGTCATGGGCAAGCTGGTGGTGAGGCACCAGACAGTGCTCGACTGCTATTTGCGTGGGCTAGGGACAGAGCCCTGTGGCGAATAGTGAAAATCCACGAGTAATTGACACCCACCTGAAAGGTTTATGCGATAATTGTCTATAGATGCCACAATATGGCGGCAAAGCACTATTTTTGTCTTAATGAAGCCCATTTTGTGGCACAATGTGGCGCGGAACTCTAAAATGGGACTTCCCTTTGTCCTGTAAAAACGCAGAAAAACTGGTCACATCAAATCTGCGATATAAGTATTAGTCCGACCAATGCGCTATGCTAATTTAATTATTTTAAAGTGGTGTGGTGAGTATGACTTCACAACTGAAGTTACAAAAAAAAAAAAAAACCAGTGAAGCTAATGCACGGAATTTTGTGTGATGATGTTAGTGTCAAAAGTGGCACATGAGCGGCGTGTGCCACTGCAACAGCCACAAGAAGAGCGACTTCTGGAACAGGATGAGAAACAGCGAGCTCCTTGGCCAACTGGCGGTCTTCAAGTTGACGCTGTCAGAGGTCGACGGGCACCTCCGACAAGCGGGTACCGACAAGCTTCACTTTCTTCTTCTTCTTCACGTCATCTGAAAATAACAATAAGACTCTCTCACAGAGTCCATGCTGCAGAGCTTCAAAGCAGACCTCAGAGCTCGGACGGTGTCCTTACTGGTCGACAAGCATGTGAACGACGGCGTCACTTACGAGTGAGTCATGCCACCGTTTTATGCCTTTTGAACCTGACGCCTATTTTATGTTCTCTCCCGCAGCTACTCGCCCGTCTACGGATGCGTGTTGGCTTTCTTGAACAAAGTGGACCAACAAGATGGCCGAGCGGCAGCCGTCATGAGGCTGGCGGTCGCTCAGGAGTTGCTTCAACTTTTGCAAGTTGAAGGGTTTGTAGGCCAATGTACACGTGACGCTTTATTAAGCACACATGCACATTTTTAGAGTTACCTGGGTGATGCAGGTGGACCTAATAAAGCGTGTGCGTGCGCGCAAGTGCAAGGGTGTGTCAGTGCCTGAGTGTGTGTGTGTGTGTGTGAGTGTGTGTTTTGTCTATGTGTGAGAGAGTCTTAACGAAAGAGAGGAGATGGGTGAGAGAGGTGGTGTGTTTGTGTGTGTGCAAGCGTGTGTCAGTGTCTGAGTGTGCGTGTGGGAGAGTGTGTCCGTGTGAGTTTGTGTGTGTGTGAATGAGTGTGAGAGAGTGAGCGTTTGAGAGAGATCGAGTTTGTGTGTGTCAGAGAGGATGTATTTGTGTTGTGTATATCTGTCTGTCTCGTGTGTGTTGGTATGTGAAGGAGAGTGTGTTTGTGGGGGTCAATTTGTGTATCTGTCACTGTGTAGCTATGTTTGCTTGTGTGTATCTGTGGGTCTGAATGTCGGTGTGTGTGTGTGTGTGTGTGTGTCAAGATGTATGTCTCTGTTATGTTTTTTTTCTTGCCGTCCGCAGGATTTATCTCCCAGTGTTGCCCTCCTCGACCGCTGCAGCGGCCAAATGGATGTTAATGGACAGGTGGTGTATGCTTGTATGACACATTTAAGTGTACGTGTGTGCGCTCATGCGTGTGCTTTTGTATGTCAGGTTGGCGTCGTCGCTGCAGCGGCAGATGGTCATGGACGATTTCACGCCAGAGTTCAGACAAAAACTGCAGGATTTTTACAGGACTTTAAGTTTTCCTCCTCAGCTCAAGCACATTAGGACCAGGTGTGTGTCCACTTGCATGCCTTTCACACGCAGTTTGTGTACTTCGTTTTATAGGGCGGATCTGTGTTTGTTGTGTGTCTAAAAGATGTTTTGTGTGTGTGTGTTTAAGGTATCCCTGTCTTTTTGTGGTTTAAGGTGTATCTCTGCTATTTTGTGATTGTTTGAGGTTTTTGTTTAAATTGAGTTTTTGTTTGGAGGTATGTTTTGTGTTTGCACTTGAGGTGATTGTGTTTGTTTGGGGTATGCATATTTTTTGTTTTGTGTATTTGTATTTTTTGTTTGTCTAAAGTGTGTTTTTATTAGTTTGAGGTGTGTGCATATTTTTCTGTTTTATTTTTTGCTTTTTTGTTTGAGGTGTGCAAGTCTATTTTGTGTTTGAGATGTCTGTTTTTAAGGTGTTTTGTTTAACGTGTGCGTATTTTTGTGCATTTGTTTGAGGTGTGCATTTGGTTTGTGTGTGTGTGTGTGTTGCCGTTTTGTAGGTTTGTTTTTGTTTAGTGTGTGTGTTTTAAGTGTTTTTTTGTTATATTTTTGTTTGTTTAGTGTAGTTGTTTTTTTGTGCACTTGTGGACATTTTTGTGTGATTGTCTATTTTGTGTGTAAGGCAGGTTGGTTGTTTTTGCTTTGTTTTTGTTTCTGTGGTGTTTTGTTCTTATTCTGTCCCTAAAACAACTGTAACGTATGTGTGTGTGTGTGTGTGTGTGTGTCGCAGCATGGATGTGCGCCCGTGGGACGACATCCTGCTGGTGTCTGTGTTAAAAGGACAGAACGTGGTCGGCGTGCGCACCAACAAAGGGAAGAAGGACACTCTGTTTGAGGACATTGATGTTTTTCTGCTTAGAGTGGAGCGACTGCTGGACCAGAAGAGGTGCACAATGGAACAACATTGCGTTGTTGCGTAGCTTGAGTCGGTAGACGCACACTAGATAACATTGAATTACATTGTGTTAGGAGTTCACTTCTACTTATCATCCGTTATTTGCTGAAAACTCACCCATTTGTGGTTTTTGTGCTCCTTCTGAAACACTCTAAGATGACACAAAATGGTAGCAAAGAACCTGGCTAAATAGGCAAGTAGTGCAATTGGTGCAAAGAGGTACAGTGGAACCTTGGTTCACAAATTTAAGTGGTTATGCGTCTGTGCCAAGACTGATCGATCGTGAGCAGAGGTTCCATTGTATGTCGAAGTGACGACTCTCCACTAAGAGACAAGCTCTGTATTGGAGTGGAGTTTAGCCTAGGAGGTGGAAGAAGTTACCTGAGGCATCGCTACATGTATATGCGCACTGCATAGAGCTGGCCAATATATATATCGTGAGGACGATAGAAGTGCTTTTGTCACCTCAGCAAAGGACGGACACGGATGCATGATGCATATTTTGAAAGTTTACAGTAAATAAAACCTTTTTCTGAGCAGTCAGCAGCTCGCAAAATAAAGATTGAACCGTTTATTTCTCGTAATTTGATGAAAAGAGCATGGATTAATAACAGAAATGGAAAGCTGCGTGGCAGGCAGCAGTATACAGAAAGGCGATCGCTGATTGGTCAAAAGTCAGATGACAAAATGTGACGTTCCAAGCCACGGGCGGTTGAAAACTGGGCGAAAAGGCACACATGGCTTTGTTTTATGGTCAAAGACGGCGCCGTAGATGAAATGCGTTGTTCCCTTGTTGCCAGCACGCAAATCAAATAAAATCTTGCCAAAGTTTGTGGAACGTGTTGCATGCAGTGGGCTAAAGAAAGTAAATGTTGAAAAGCAGAACCGCGCAGAGGCACACAAGAAGGCAGTACATTTTGCAACATTATCCGAAATCTTCAAAACTACTCCTATTGGACGGGCGTTGAGCCATGGCTCTGACGGCGAGAAGGTTCGGGTAAGTAAAGTCAGTGGGTGGTGTGCTGTATAGTGCTACTATATTATGTGTATAGCAAGAGGGATGTATGACGCCATCAGGCTCTGAAGATAGAGAGCATTTAAAATGATGATAATCTGGTGATTTCAAATAGCACGAGATCCTAAATATAGACTGAAATATTCGATAGCTGCAGCCCTTTATTTATTTTAAAAAGAAATAATCCTAATTATTATAATTTATAAAGAAATCCAAGACATTTTAGTGAAACCTTGAATGCTAATATTCGTTGGGCTTATTTCCAGTAATTTTGTATTTGCAGTGTGTAGTCTTCATTTTAGTAAATATGTTAGACATTGTAAGCATAATTAAAAAAATACTAATAACCAGAGAAAACAAATGATCAGCAAACAGTACACCAGTTGATTCATCCATTTGATATGCCTCCATATATAAATTTAGTGTCGAAAAGCATACAACTAGACTGTGAGTGATTTAGTACTTAATAGAACTTTTATTTAAATTACTTCCCAAAACAGCGTGTCAAAAAACTGCTACACAAATCTCAGCAATTGCTATCCAAAAATAATTTTGGATAGCAATAATTGTCCATTTCGCATTTAAAAAATGTGAAAAAAACTTTCATTCCTATGGTGTCTAGGAGTACACACGGTAGATACTGTATGTTAACTTGGCATTTGGATTATTAGGTAGTCCTTGGAAAAGTTGCTCCCTTGTAAGGAAGGGGTCCCCGGTCCCAAAAATTGGGCGGACCCCCCCTTAACCAATCATAAACTTGCTTGCAGTATATTGACAGCAAGCTCACACGTTAACTTGTTTACTTGAATGTCTTGTAGGTTTCGAGAGTTGAGCCGCTACATACGTGTCGTCCGGACAAAACGGCTCAGTTGGTGAGTGCGCCGTGACACTGTCACTGCCAAATGCCACTTGGTGGTGCTGTGTTGACATCACCCCCTTCTGTCTTTGTGTGCCTCTCTTCCAGCTTCCTGCGGCTGAAGGACCTCATCCCTTTCTTCATGTGCATGGAGGGCAACTTCAACCCTGCGCTCACCACCTTCTTTCAGTCAGGCAGCGGGATCGTCTCGCGCCTCACGCTGCGGGACTTCCAGTTGTACCTGCGTGTGCTGGACACAGCGACGGCGCCCGAGCTGTCCGTCGGTCCCGTGGGGGAGCTCTGCTTCGCTGCCGACAAATGGTGTGCGATCCAAGGTCGGGAAATGTCCCACGTGACCTCCATTTCATTGTCTTCGCCAGAAAGGTTGAGCCCTTCTCTCTGTTTCAGGTGCGGTGCCTCTGACGCGTTTAGAATTGGTCCGCTTTGCTCGCAAGGTCCACAAGTGCTGTCCGGCCATCCGCATGAATGTAAGTGTGCCGCTAAGCATCGTGTGAACTTCAGCAAAGACTAGGGTTGGGCATCGTTTCCGGTCCCGATTCCATTAATTAATGTTTCAGGTAAAAGTTAAATATAGCATAGTTTAGTACGGAAGCGTATTGCATTCACTTGGATTAAAAAAAAAAAAAAAAAAAAAAAAAAAAAAAACTTCTGAGTAATTTTTTTGAGGGCTTTGTTTTTTGAATATTTTTTTTTCTGTTTTTCTGACAATTTTTTTTCCACTTGCTTTTCTGGCAAAAAAAAAATTCACCTGTTTTTCTGACTATTTTTTTTCCCCACCTGTTTTTCTGACTATTTTTTTCCGAGTTATCGGGACACATCGAACTCACGCGAGAAACTGCGGACTCAATAATGGCGGATTACTGCTGGCCCGGGATTGTGGTACATACGCCAGTGAAGCCGATTCCGGCGCCTCAGTTGCACACCATGCGGGTCCAGTATTTTCATCAGTCTCCTGATCGTCTCTTGTGTCACCACGTAGCCAGCCTGAATGCATTTTAAATGCATCATCTGGTATCCATGGAGCATACCATATCTGTCCAACTGATTCTGGACAAACATTGCTGTATCAAGCAGATCTGAATGGGCTTTCCTCCGGAACAAACGCAAAGTCCGCAGGTGCCTGCGTAATGTCGACAAACTAATAACAATACTATCTATGTGACTCAAAGACAGGAGTATCTCCCAGTGTCTTAAACTCATATCAAAATAAAACTTGATCAAACTAAATAAGCCGGTCATGTTGCTCACTACGGAGTCCGCAAAGAGTCACTTGCAGTTCGCAGGTTCTCACGTGAGTTCGTTGTGTCCCGATAACTCAGAAAAAAATAGTCAGAAAAACAGGTGCAAAAAAATTATTCCGAAAAACAGAAAAAACATTTCAGAAAAACAAATTGTCAGAAAAAATGAAAAAAATTATTCAAAAAATCAAAGCCCTCAAAAGAATTACTCAGAAAAACAGGAAATCCAAGTGAATGCAATACGCTTCCGTAATTTAGAACTGTTTTATCACAGCAAATGGTTTATATGTGCAAGTTTTAACTTGACTTCCTGTTTTAAGCTTGTAGCCTTTTATTTTGAAGGGTACGTACCAGAACTCAGCATTTTGGCATGAAAAGTAACTTCACACGACACCGTTGATTTAAAATGTATTTATTTATTTTTGAATAATTATTTTTTTGTTGCTGTTTGTAATGAATGGAACCAAATGCTTTAAAACGTTTCCTTTCCCTGCCCACCAATGAGGCACAAGGTTGGTGTTTGTGATACTGTGAGACATTTGTGAATTTTCTCCCAATTCATTGCGATGTGAAGTTTTAGCTCAATGTTAAGCTTTTTTTTTTTTTTTTTTTTTTTTTTTTTTTAAAGTCATCGGCTCTTACGTTGGTTTGAATACTAAAATAAACTAAATAAAAAAAAAATAAAAAAACAAACTGCAGCCAACCGTTTACCTTGTTAGCTGCCTCAATGTTGGCAGACGTATTTTATTGTTTCACTCAAACAATTGACTGAGAGTTGACTTCACTGAAGCTCCACGCGGTGTAGACTCAGGCTTGGTGTGGGAGGGAGCATGTCAGACTTCTACATATTGTGAAAGCCGCCTTGGCACAATATAAAAAAAAAAAAAAGACATTTTTACCACGTTCTTTATCCAGTCTGAGTTTTGGACCCACTTGCTCAAGATCGTCCACGTGAGTCGCCAGGGGACTGCCGGTATCCCTGAACCCAGTCTGGCCTTCTTAAAAGTATGACTATTTCAAATAATTTTTCCATGAACTCATCATTTTATTTTCATCGGATTCCCTTGCTTTCCTTCCTCTTCTTCAATCAGGAAGCTGCACACACGGTCCGTTCTATTCTGAAGGAGGAGTACGGTGATAACCTGCAGGTCCCGCATCACTTTGTGTCGGTACGTTCTTACACGTCTCATAAACACAGATACATATAGACACACAGACCACTGACACGGCGGTAGATACACGCACAGTTGCACACAGACAGACACGTATAGACAGACAAGCTGGCACACAGACAGACATACGTGAAGACATCCACACACACACACGCATGCACCCTAGTGACCTTTGTGTGTGAGTAGCATATCAAATTTGTGTGTGTGTGATAGCAGGCGTACCCAGATCAAGCTGCGTTGCTGCTGGTCACCGGAGCCTTGAGTCACATCATTCTCCATCCGTCTCTGAATCCAATCATCCCGCTTCTCTGCACATTTGAGGTAGCTACAAATGTGACTTTTGGGTACAACATTAACATCGGCAGCTAACAGTACGAAGCAAGATGTTATTGAGATAATCCTGTTATGTAACTGGTATGTAAACAGATTTGGACCATTGAATAACGGATACTTTGGTCTTTGGTTTAGCATGTTCGCACCTGCATGCTAACGGATGGCAATTTTGATTCAATTTGGTTATTAGCGCTGCTTTATTTGCTTATCTGACGCTAGTCCATACAGAAAATGTAATATGGTTTGCTGTGACACATTTTGGTACGCTTGGAATTTTTGCTATGTGAACACGAACGTGGCCATTTTGCTTGATTTATAGACAGCTGGGTAGGGCTGGAGGTAAGAAAAATCAAATAACTTCAACGATAGGTCGACGCAAAATTTCTGCCTGTAAGCTCTGCCGGGACCCGCCAAAAAAAAGCCGGAACCAATGTTTCACACGGACATTTATTGCAGACAGACGCAGTCTTGGGCCAGTGATAAACTTTGCCAAAAACAACAGAGGAGTGTCTGTGTTTTTTACGACACTGTTAGATTTTTAATGTACATAGAATCAGATTTATGAGTGAGCTGAATTGTAGTTGGCTTTTTTTTGTTTTTTAAACCTAACATGGTAATCGCTAGCACGCTTATGCTAATCGCGATTGCTAGCCATTTAGCATTTTGCTGTCTCAAATTCTGTACACCAAATTTATACCATACACTCAGTACCAACATATGCAGTTTAAGGATCGAAGTCCATCCCTCATAAATGAGAATACAATTCATGTTAATAGTTACAAAAATAATAGTGGGGGCCCCGGGCGATTATTATTATTCGATTAGCTGACCAATAATTGATTCTAAAAATATTCTATAGGGACAGACCTACAGCTGGGGTCATCATCGGTATTATTCATTCTTATTTGTCAGTGACATAGTTCTTTTTAGCAGCTTCCGTAGTTCAGTGTGTATTGTCCCCGTTGATGTGCACTGCTGACACTAACAACATGGCTGTAAATGGAGACAAGCTAGTTTACAAAAGCACTTAATGTTACCAATTAGCCATTTCGTCGCTATATTTAGTAACTTTTCTGAGCCCTCTCGCAACTATTTTTCACAAAAGTGACTTGTGACTTTAATTACTGCGAAGAAACCGACAAGGTTAGCGGAATTTTCCTGAAATTGCTGTCCCCCCTTTCATTATGTTTTCAGTGACTTTACTACCAGCATTGGCTTTCTTCATCGGAGGCTGAAACGCTGGCTAGTTGCAGAGTAAATATCTACACTTAAGTTTCATAATTTCCATCTTCTTATGTGTGTAGTTGGATGTTGTCAAGCTTAGCTTGTTGTCCACGCCGTCATAGTGAAATATCAATTGATATAATACCCTTTCAGAAGTATATTTGTTAAACAGTACACATCTTTCTAAATGAATCAAGTTGGTAAGTGAAAGTCCACCAGAGGCTCATTAAATGCGAACATGAGCCAGAAACGTCCGCCCTGTCATTGTCCACCCTGCCAGCAAGCTCGAGCTCGCTTACGGAACAGGTTAAACTCATAAGGTACTACTCTACTGTTGAACAGCAGGTCTTTTTCGTGAAAGTGTGAGCCAGTGATGTTATGTTTGTACGGCAGAAGAACATGTGGGCTCTCCACTGGTTTTGGAAGGACATGTTGCCTGGCGCCGAGTCTCGCGTGGCTATCGTGCACAAGATCTATCGGGAGCTGGAGAACCCAGCAGGTGGGATTTCACAGCACACATCCCCCTCGAGGTCTTTGGGTGATTTAGGTCTGGGCTCTGACTTCTGCATTCCTGCTTCTCTCTTTTCCCTTGCAGCGAAAGACCCTTCAAGATGTAGTCTGTCTAGCAGACAAGTTCTGTGGCCGTCCGCAAAGAACTGGGACAAGTGCGTGCTGTTAACAACACTATTTTAACCCTTCAGGCATCCATTTTGTGTCATTCAGGTTCAAGACATTTTTTGTGTGTTGAATGAATATACAGCTGTAGGTTGCATTTGCCAGAGGTGTTTTAGTATGGGATATTTGTATTTTCTAGAGGTGCAACAATTCATTGATTATAAAATGAATCAACTATCTTGATAATCGATCAAACGTTGAGTCATTGTTTACCTTAAAATTGTCCAAATCCTCTGATTTCAGCCTCTCAACAGTAAACATTCTCTTATTTCTCTTATCTTTTTGTTTAATCAAACTTTGGAAAACAATGATCAACCTTTTTCTCCTATTTTTCTGACATTATGGATCAAACCATTAACTGAATCATAATTTATGGGGAGAAAAATGGTAGTCACTTGAATCTATTATGAAAATAATCGCAATTTGGAGCCTTAGTATAAATAACCTGAAGCAGCCTCAGAAGTGTACGTACATCAAACTAGCCCGTCGTTCGCATGAATCCGTACTCAAGACGTAGCTCTGTTTGAGAAAGGTTGGAGAGTCCAACCTCACGCCCTCCTGTTTTATTGTTTCACAATGCTAAATAAACAACAATAATCGATTAATAAACAGTAATTGTGAAAAAATGTTTTTACAATAAACTACAGTAATGCAAAATGTTTTATCCCATTGATTAATGGATTGAATAATCAATTTGATAGTGACAGCCCTAATATTGATGTTTTTTGTACCGCAGTAAAAACTTCAATCAATTTAAAAAAAGTAGCTATGCCAGCGACACGCAGTGACTGGCAGAACAATGAAATGCATTTGCTACTAGATAGCAGAAGAAGATGGCATATTATCTTGTCATCGTTAATTGTTGTCTTGTAGATTCCTGCAGCTGAAGGACTTCCTGCCATTCCTGCTGTGCCTTGAGGGCCAAACTGGCGAGGCGCTGAGGACGTTCTTCCCAGATAGAGGACCAGCTGCGCGCCTCACGCAGCACACCTTCCAGCTCTACCTCCGCCTTCTCGGCACCACCGCGGCACCCAAGATGACAATCGCTCACACAGGGGAGCTCTGTGCTCACGGCGACACCTGGGGCCGCGTTAAAGGTGCCCGTCTCTGCATGTGCGTGTGTGTATCTGTCCCTCAATGTGTCCCTGTGTATGTGGATGTCACTGTCTATGTGTGTCTGTCTGTCCTTCCTTCCTTAACATTGTGTGTATGTGCGCCCCAGGTGCTGTACCGCTGATGCGTTCACAATTCGTGCACTTTGCACTCAAGGTCCACAGACACTACCCAGCTTTCTATGCAAATGTAAGTTCCAACTAGTTTTCCCTCTTCTTTTTTTCCCCCCCATCCAGTCATCTCCAAACATGGGGAAGTTTTGTTTGTCTTTGAGTTTGTGTGGTTGTGCGTGGTTGCTTGTGTTGTTCAGTCCCAGTGTTGGATCACACTGCTCAACGTGGTCAACGTCACACACTCACTCAACAGCTTCCCGGAACCAAGTCCGGACTTCATGCACGTATGTTTTTCTTGGTCTTCTTTTGTGTACCTTTTTCTGGTTTGTGTGCGTGAGAATCTGTTTTTGTGGATATGTTTTGTATTTTTTTGTTGTGTGTGCGTGCGCACCTGTATGTTATTTATTTATTTATTTTTGTATATTTGTTTTTCTTTTTGCATGGTAATTTTTTGTGGGAGTCTTTGAGTTGTGTGTGTGTGTGGTTTTTGCGTTTCTCTTAATTTGTATGTTTCTTTTTTGTGGATTTCTTTTTTTGTTTGTTTTTTGTTGTCTTTTATGTATTTTTGTTTGTTTGTGTGTTGTCATCTTGGGTTGTATAATGTTTGAGTGTAGAGGTGCAACAATCAATGAATCGACATCTAATCGATTGTCAAATTAATAGCAATTTTTGATAATCCATCAATCGTCTAGAGACGACTTAAAATTGTCCAAATCCTCAGAATTTCAGCCTCTCAACAGTAAATATTAATAGTTATAGTTATTTTCGTAATAAAGCAGACTGATTATCTTTGTTTCAGCAAAATAAGACATTTGCAAACAACTGTTAGTGTGGAAAACAATGATCAACATTTTTGTCTACTTTCTGCCATATTACAGACCAAACCAGTAACTGAATCATTATCCGTTTGTTTGTGCATTTCAATTTTGTTTTTTACTCCGATTCATCGATTAATCAAAAAATAGTGGACAAATTAACCGATTATTAAAATAATCACCTGCAGCCCTATTTAAGCATGTTTTTTTGGTGTTTGTTTCTTTGGGGATGTCTGTTTTGTTTGTTTTTTGTGTATTATATATTTTTGTGCAACGGCTGTTTTTGTTCTTTTTTTTTTTTTTTTAGTGTGTCGTGTTGGTTTTCATGTGTAAATATTTTCATATTTTTACGCACGTGTACTTCCTTAGTGTGTTTTCAATGAACTGATGCAGTTTTCGTCTTGGCATCAGGAAGCTGTCAACGTTACGAATTCCGTGCTGCTCTCCTTCGACAATGGGCTCATCTCCGACGTACTGATTCCACAGCACTTTATGCTGGTACCAATGTCAACATGCTACACGAATCATCTGTGATACGAGTGCACGTACAATTGTGTGTGTGTGTGTTTCCTGTAGCTGTACCCAGATCAGGCCCTGCTGCTGCTGGTCACCAAAGCTTTGAGAGAGAACATCCTCCATCCTGATCTCACGCCAATCATCCCCATTCTCTGCACCTTTGAGGTAAAGAATACAAGCTACTCCGAAACAGGAAAAGTGCATCAGTTTAGACAAGAGTCTTCAATGAATCCAGTGCACGTTTTTATCCCTGAAGACAATGAGCTCTTCATTTTTTTTACATTTTTTTATTTTTTTTAACCAAATGGCAGAAGAACCTGTGGTCTCTGAACTGGTTCTGGAAATACTTGTCCTTTGATAACCGCAACAAAGCCATCATGGAGAAGATTTATCAGGAGCTGCATCAAACAACAGGTGTGCGTTAATTTTAGTTAAGAAATTTTTTTTGTGCGTACGAGGTTTTGACTGTTGGTGTGTGTGTGTGTGGGGTGGGAGTTGACGTCATTGTCTGCGTGAATGGGTTTCAGTTGGTGTCCGTCTAGCTGTGTGTCAGTGTGTGTGTTGTGCTAATATGAGTTTCTTGTGTGTGTGGGGGGAGGGGGGGGCATTGCCAATTTGAGCGTGTGTTGGTTTGTGTATGTGTTGGGTGGCTTTCAGTGTGTGTGTGCGCGGGGGGTGGAGTCAATGTGTATGTGAGTGGGTGTGTCTGTGTGTGTGTGTGTCTGTGGTGAATTACGCAGTGTCCTTGTAAGGCACTTTTTTTTTTTCTCTCCTCTCGGCGTGTTAATGAGTGCCGTCTTTGTGCGTACCCTGTGTGTGTATCATCAGGAGATGGCACCATTTCTCTTGAGTCCATCGGTCACCTTTTGGATCCTTCCAACAGCACCCTTGCACCAGTAAGTCATGTATCATGACCACCACCAGGGGCGCTACAGACGTGCACTGTCTTTTAGCGGGACACACCTGTAGCACTGTTCTGTCAAACTGCTAATCATAATGCAGTTACTTTATCAAACACTGACAAAAGTCAAGAATGTTGCCACATCATCTTTATGCACTTTTTGTGACTTTTTATTTTTGTAATGTTTTTCAGAAATGTTTTTTCTTGTTATACTACTCAAAGTTGACTATAGTAAAAGCAGTTTAAAACACACATTTGTTGTTGAATTCCCGACAAGACTTCATCAAAGTCGTACTTTTATTTATTTTTGGAGGGCGGGGGTTTATCCGCAGTTATTTGCTGAAAAACTCACCGCGGTGTTTTTGGGGGCTACGGTTGCTTTGGTGCAATCTGGTGGCATGTTAGTGCCAAGGAAACAATGTCAAAGGTGCTCCTGCTGCATCTTGAGGCATCTGTAGGAAATGACTAACCCTTTTGGTCCAGTGGCAGTTACTCAGACTTTGCTGTTTGTGGCTTGGTCCCAATCGCTCTATCTTGTTAGTGGGAGTGGCTTTGTGCGTGTGTGTGTTTTTGTGTGTATTTTTTTATTTGTTTTTTTTTTATTTATGATTTTTTTTTTTTTTGCTACGTGTATGCCTTTTGTGTTTCGTTTTGTACTGTAGTTGTTGGTCACGAGCTGTGGGTCACGACCAAAAGAACAAGATCCCGGATACAAGCGGCCGAAATGAGTTTCCTCCGCAGGGTGTCCGGGCTCTCCCTTAGAGAGGGGGTGAGAAGCCCGGTCATCCGGGAGGATCTCAGAGTAGAGCCACCCCTCCTCCACATTGAGAGGAGTTAGATGAGGTGGCTGGGCCATCTCATTCGGATAATACAGCGGCTGAAATAAGTATTTAACACCTCACAATTTCTCTCACTAAATATACTTCCAAATGTGCATTTGGCCTGAAAATTTCAGCAGTTGTTGGGAACATCCAAAGTTTGATTACTTTGGGTGTTCATATATATATTCACATACAAAGAAAGTAGAACAAATAAGCTCAGAAATTAAGTTGTGTGTAGGGTTAGTGAAATAACACAGGGAAAAAGTATTGAACACATGAAGAAAGGGAGTTGCAAAAAGACATGGAAAGCCATGTTTGATCCAGGCATTACGTGTTGTCTGTCCCACACTGCACATATTTTCTTTAAATAACTTTGACTGTCAGGTTTTTACAGTACTACATCAAAAGACACGCGACGAGGCTAAAAATAAACTAGTTTTTGGATTCAAATATACTGTACACGATGGCGATGCAGAGTAAATGTCTTGCGGAGCCGATCAATGATAATCAATATATATGTGTAAATGCTTATTTCAGCCGTGTGTGTGTATATGTGTATGTATATATTACTAAAACATTAATTCAAAATGTATTGTTTAATTTTATCAATTTCATTTTGTATTTTATGTAAAAAGGTATTTTATATAAATTATTAATTGTATTCATCTATTTTTTTTCTAGTTAAAATATTTTGAATAACATATCCTCATTTTCAAATGAAATTGAAAATAAACCAGTTAAGCCAACAATTATATTACTCAATAACAGTTTAACCATTAAAAGAACATATAATGAACATTTTTGTAGTTATTTAGATTTTTTGTAGTTTATTTGAAATTGTTTCTTTCATTTGTGTAGAAAATCATACTAATTAAGGTAATTATGAAGTAACCAGTTGTTTAATGAAATACGAAATACACACTACTATTTTTTTTTTAATGTTCACTAAATAACCACATTTTCTGGGATAGATGACTAAAAAGTGAATAGGGTTATATTTTAGGAAGAAAATGG
This sequence comes from Phyllopteryx taeniolatus, assembly GCF_024500385.1. Classification (NCBI taxonomy): domain Eukaryota; kingdom Metazoa; phylum Chordata; class Actinopteri; order Syngnathiformes; family Syngnathidae; genus Phyllopteryx; species Phyllopteryx taeniolatus. The sequence goes on from NC_084505.1 coordinate 19,628,439, forward strand.
ACAAACGAATGCACCCAATATGACAGGACTCTTGTCTTGATGATGTTAATGTTTTGTGAGCGGGATTTAAGAACGGAGTGTGTTGTATGTTGCCCGCGGGCCCTACGTTGCCCACCCCTGCTGTAGGTGCTCCGTGTGCTGAAGGTTGACATCACATGACACGCAGCCAAGAGTTTATGTAGCAATAGAGTGGCAAAACTTTGAGCATTTTCAAAGAAAGAAACTTTGCAATGGAATAAATGAGAACAAAGCAGGAATTTACAAAATTTCAGGTTTGACTCGAAAACAGAACTTAAATATAGTTGCAAATATTTTGTAGCTTAATCCTGACAAAAACAAGATTGAGTGCAAGTGCGGTGGAAACACATTACTCTTAATTCCCATGGAAGGTTTTCAATTTGAAATATTTCCAAAATTTCATGGAAATTTGGTGTAAATTTTCCACCCTTTGCGACCCTATGTAGCGCTTTTGTTTTTGTGCAAGTGGAGCGCCGCGTAAGAGAAGCGCAGCGCCGGCGGCCCGCATCTGGCGTGCTGGTGCTTGATGAGGTCCGACAGGAAACTCATCACGCTCAGGTCTCCTTCGCCCAGACCATCTTTCTGGTCTCCTCGCCAGGCGAACGTGAAGCGCAGCGCCCGATTGGCCAACGCCGTCAGGCCGCTCTGCACGTGCGGCAGGAAGGCGGCGGCGGGCACGGACGAGCCCACCAGATAGCCCGCCAGGGAACCCGAGTAGGACGGGCAGCGCAGCGTCCTCTGTTCCAAGTCCAGCACACCCAGGTAGCGACTGTAGCGGGTCAGCCCGTGAAGCGGGCCTGAAGACTGAGACCTGCTTGTGAGAAAGGGATGACAAAACCAAAAATGACATACAATCACATAAGGGTTTCTATCATTTTAGTGGGCACTTGAGAGGGGACAAAAATGCATATTTTCAAGTGCATTAAAGGGGACATATTTTTCCAAAACAACTTTTTCTAGTCTTTGGGATGTAACATTGTCTCTCTGGTGTGAACTATGAATTGATATTGTCCACGCCTTGATGAGTTGTGTTTTTCTGCAAAGAGGCCTGAAATCGGCTCATTTGAATTTCTCAAGCTTATCTGCATCACTAGCGAAGCGTTCCCCTTTCCAGTCGACGTGACAAACGCGTGCGCTCTCGCAAATGGAGGCAACCAATCAGAGGAAAAAAGGGCTGCTCTTAGCCAAATATGGACAATGCAGATACAAAACTGGGTCTAACAGAAGTAACTCTCAGAGCGGCCTTTCCTGGCCACTCGTATGACAAAACCAAGTTGTTTTTAAAAATTAAATGGACACTTTCATGTTAGAGAGCCACTCTATGGCGGTCTAAATAGCCAAAATACAGGACCTTTAAAATTGCAAAGTATGATTTTTATAAAGTTATTTGGACCGTCTACGTTACATAATTGCCAGCAGAGCTGAGTTCCGTTAAAATAAAAATGTCTCGGGGTGACTGACTGTCATAGAGAGACAAAGTCCAAAATTATAAAGATAATTCACATTTCTTAAATTAGACCTTTGTTATAAAGACCAAAATATAGAAATTTAGGAAAACGGAAAAAAGTACATTTCTGCAAAATATGTTGAATATTTGGAAGAAAAAAAAAACCATGTAAATAAAGCCAAGTCTGTCATTGGAACATAAAACTCCATAACACAAACAAACTTGAATGAAATACAGAAGTTGGGGGTCAGAAAAGCAGTCAGTATCTGAGCATACAGTTGATCAGGTTTTTGATTGTGGCCTGTGGAATGTTGCTCCACTCTTTTCCAACGCCTTCGTGAAGTTGTTAGATATGAAATGCAACTGGAACACGCTGTCGTATACGCGGGCCGACCCAGCCTGATCACGCTCAACGGGCGACATGTTGCCCGTACTTGTTTTTTTTACTCTAGTTCTTAAAAAACAGCATAGTTCTGCCCAGCATGTTATTAAAAGAATGACTCATAAGTAGAGAGATTAAATGCAAAATAATATTTTCAGTGAGCGTTTTACAACTATGCTCCGCCCATTGCTCGGCAAAATGCCTCATTTCCTCCTGCGTCATTTTCGGTGCGCCACCAACTGGCCCAGCGGGAGAAATGAATCGGGTATTCATGAAATATAAAACAATAAACTGTTGAAGAATACAGCAAGATGTTAGAGGAGCTGACGGGTTTAATCAACATTTTGTCATCTCTAGTATTGGCTTGACGGATTTTTTTTTGGCTACTCAGCCCTCCATAGAGTGACTCTCTCACACGGACTTAGTATAAAAGTGTAAATTGAATTTAAAAAAACCATCAATTCGTGTCGAGAAAAGGCCCCTCTGACAGCTACTTCTGTTTGACCCAGGTTTATATCCGCTTTGTCCATATTTGGCTAAGACCGCCCCCTTTCGTCCGATTGGTTGCCACCGTGGAGCAGAGCCACTCGTGAGAGCGCACGTGTTTGTTATGTTGACAGTGCTGGCCCGGGAGTAAAAACGGAAGGCGGTGATATCGATAAGCTCGAGAAATTCGAAGGACCTGATTTCAGGCAGAAAAAAATTTTTTTAATGTGTAATTCATGTTTACTGAGGCACTATAGAGACAAATACGAGAAAAAGTTGGTTTGGTAAAATATGACACCTTTAACTGACATTTTCAATATATGAATGGTTCCCCAAAGTTTAACCAGTTTTAAATGATCTCTTATTGGCCGTGAGATTCAAAAAAAAAGAAAAGCCAATGTCGATATGCGTCACAATGCTGATAGTCGGCTCGGCCGATAATCGGTCTATCCCTACTCAGAAGTTAGTGTAGTGATCACCTGTGGATGCCGATCAGCCTCCACGTGAGCAGGTCGCTGAGCTGGAGCGGCGTGCTCAAAGACGGCATCACCGCGCCACCGGGGGCCGGCAGGAAGAGAGCCAGCACGTCCACCGTCTTCCTCAGCTCGGCTTCGTCTCCCGAGAGCAGCACCAGAGGGCGGCCGCTCAGCAGGCAGAAGACCGCGTGGCGGGAGAAGGAGTTGTCTTTGATGAAGCGCCACGCTCGCAGTCCCAGCTTGCTCAGGGGGACGCCGCCCGTGCCGCGGACCCTCGGCCGGGGCGAGGGCAACTCCGCGGCGCCGTCCAGTACTTCGAGCGCGCTCTGGGACGACGACAATTGGCTCACCGGGAGATCGCGCGGCGTCTGATCGTAGGCGCTTCTTGCGTCAGCGGTCTTCGATGCGACGTCCGTTGGGTCATCTTTTGCGAGCTCCTCTTCCTCTGTGATGGCGGCGAGGTCTTCGGGGACTATGGACTCGGTGGTACTAAGGACCTCGATGCTGTCCTCGCTGTTGGTCCTCCTGGTGGGGACTCCGCTGCGCCGAGGTCCTGGGTCCGAGGCGGCCGCAACTGGCGAATCAGACGAGAAGAGAGGTGTGTCGGGCGCGGCGATAAGCGCAGCATCGAGGCTGGCGAGCAGGAGCGGCGAGCGGCCAGCAGCGGCGAAAGATGCGTCGGATGAGGCGAGAGGCACGTCGGGGGCGGCGATCGTCCTATAGGATCGCTCCGTGCCGATCACTTGTATGCTGTCTCCGCTGCTGACGCTTCCCGTCATCTCGCCACTCGCCGATTCTTCTGTTTCCACGCAGGACTCGGAGCTCGGCTGACTCCCCGTCTCCCTCGCCGCCGCTTCCTCTCCATCCTCCTCCTCTCCGCTGTCGTCAGGCCGCTCAAACAGGAAGCTGATCAGTCTGAGCTTTCTGTTCAGCGAGCGGGTGATGCTCGCGCTGCGCAGGGCGGTAATATCACCGCGGAGGCGGAGCTCCGTTTGCGCCAGCTGCTCCGTCATCAGCGACAGGAAGTAGGCGTTGCAGAGTTCCTGTATTGGCTTCAGGCGGCGCTCGGACCCGACGCGGCAGGCGGGGGGCGGAGGAGGAGGCGGGGCGGCGGCCGCGTCCGTCGAGGCGTCGGCGGGCTCGTAGGGCAAGAAGTCGGGCCGCTTCAGCTTCCTGTTCGGGTAGGAAGTGACCTGGCGGAGGAGATCTTTGTGCGTCACGATGGCTCGCTCCACCGCCTCCAGCTCCTCCCACTTTTCTCCGCCGTCATCCTGCAGCAATGCCAAGCGTTCGTACCTGAAACGGTCCGGAAGAGCACGTCGAGCCACGGGTACAAACTGGGAATGTTTTCTGTAGAATACTCATCTGTCAGCATTCGCACAAACATTTTCTGACGTACAGTAACAATGGTAGAATTCTAGTATCTCAATCAGTCAACAATGAATGAAAGCAGACGTTTAAAGCGACATGCTGGGCCGTGCGTTCTTACTGCAGCTGGTGGAGCTTGTGGTGGAGCTCCAAGGAGAAGGCCTGCCTGTTGCCCGTCTTGAGGCTTTCGGCCGCCCGGCGAAATCCGGCCGACAGCCGTCCGAAGTTGTCCATGATCTTGGCCTGCCGCGAGCACACGTAGGCCATGCAGAAGGGACGCACCATCCCGCGGGCCGCCAGGTCCAGAAGGGTCACGTGGCGCACGTACGCGAAGGCCCAGTCCGCCGAGTCCCCCAGGACGACCTCGGAGTCCTCGTTGAAGTTGAGGCGAGACCCGGAGGCGGCGGTGGGGCCGGGGCCGGACGCCTGGTAGTCAACAGACATGATGCGCACAGAGAAGTGGTTCAGGTCCAGGGACCCCGACGCGCCCGCCTCGTCGGGTATGGTCATCACCGGTGTGGGCCCCACCTGGTGGACGTTTAATAGTACTGCATCACTCTCTTTCCTAACGGCATTTCTAAAGCACTTTTCATTTCGAAGAAAATCTCATGCTAGTGTTTATAGACTTCATATTGGAGTTTATGTAAAAATGTACATTGAAATAATACATTTATTTCCATGTACATTTTCAGCATTTACTAAATAATTGTAATAAGTTATAGTTCATTCAATATATCCGGGGGTCCGGTTCGGGGGCCTCAGTATTGCATCTCTGCTTTTTGCAGATGATGTGGTTCTGTTGGCTTCATCAAGCCGTGACCTCCACCTCTCACTGGAGCGGTTCGCAGCCGGGTGTGAAGCGGCTGGGATGAGAATCAGCACCTCCAAATCTGAGACCGTGGTCCTCAGTCGGAAAAGGCTGGTGTGCCCTTTTCGGGTCGGGGATGAGATCCTGCCCCAAGTGGAGGAGTTCAAGTATCTCGGGGTCTTGTTCACGAGTGAGGGAAGAGTGGAACGGGAGATCGACAGGCGGATCGGTGCAGCATCTGATTCGGACGCCTCCCCGGTGAGGTGTTCCGGGCACGTCCCACCGGGAGGAGACCCCCGGGACGACCCAGGACACGCCGGAGAGACTACGTCCTTCGGCTGGCCCGGGAACGCCTCGGGACCCCCCCCCCCCCCCCCCCCGGAAGAGCTGGATGAAGTGGCTGGGGAGAGAGAAGTCTGGGCGTCCCTGCTAAAGCTACTGCCCCCGCGACCCGACCTCAGATAAGCGGTAGAAAATGGATGGATGGATAATGCAATATATATTTTTTCTGTTTAATCAGCTCATTTTTGAAATTGATTTGACCTATTTTAACTATGTGATCACCAAAACAATCATCAGCTTATAGCACTAAAACAATAAATAAAACATTTATATCCAAATTTTTATATTTCTCAATACAGTCATTGATAAAGATATATGGAATAGAATTTGTATTGCAGAAATGATGGGTGCAAATATTTATTTATTTATCGCTACTATTTAGTTTTGAATTCGATACATTATGAACAAAATACTTCTAACTCGAAATCAGCTGTATTATCTATCAATCTTTTTCCTACTATAAGGAATACAAATCTATAATACGATGTATTAAGTAAGGTCTATTTTTCATATAAAATAATACATTATATATTCCAATTTATAATGTATTACATTATAAATGTATTCAAGTAGTAAAAATCTATAGATAAAATTCCAATCTACCTGCTGCATATTACATTGTATATTTATTCTTTATTCAAATCTATCAATAAAAATGAATTCTATCTGCAGTATATTGCTAGAAACAATGTATTAAATACAACACCTATATTATCGAAAAATTAAATAATTCTGAACATGACTTTGATCATGTTATTAAATAGTTCTCCTCCAAAAAGGACCGTGTTGTTACGGATGTTTTATTTGTATTCCACTATGAATATTCTGCACGGACATTGCGTTAATTGAATAATTCGCCGGCGTGCAAATTTGGTCCATTTCGTATTTGATCACAAATCGCTAGTCTCCACGTGTTTGCGTTCTATTTTGTAATTATTGAGCAGTCTTGAAAATGTTTTTGACGATGCAATCTTAATGGCTGAACAAACATGTCGTTTTTCTAGTTTCCTGCAAAGTGATGCTTTGGGAGATAACCGGGAGGGAGTCCGCCCGACGTACTCATCAATGTATGCAATCAATGACATCATCAAATCATCCAGGTTCCGTTTTTGTGTCGGTGTCTCTGCCCCGACCTGCTCGGAGAACTCCGCCACGAGCACGAAGTCCTTCTGGAAGCCGGCCGCCGAAGTCCACGGGTTTCCGCCCCCGCCGCCGGAGGAGGAGGAGGAGGAGAGCGGCGGGACGGAGAGCTCCTCGGGAAGAAGCCCCCACGCTGTTCCACTGCGGTCTGCCTCCGCCTCGCCGAAACCCTCCGGCCCGGTGAAAGGCAGCAAGTCCGGGGACGAGATCATCGGAGGACCCCGGCGGAGCCGCGCGGAGCTTCTCCGGCCGAAACGGAGAAACGGAACAGCTGACACTGACAGTCATGTGACCGCCGACAGAGAAGTAAGTCACACGCTCCCCGGGATTCACTTCCTCTTTTTGGGATGAAAAACAAAAAAAAGATGGGAAAAAGTCGCCTAATTTTGCCACTAAAGTGTGACGAGTGAAGGTTGCGGCTCGGAAACTTTTTGATGTCGAAATGTTCCCCCAAAACTATTTGGAGCTGCAGTCAAGTCACACGTGCTTAAGGCCATCGACCTGTTCCGATGCGCACTTTTCAAAGTAAAAGACTGAGCAAGCTTGAGCGGGGACATCCGGAAACGTTTCACGATAAACGCCGGCGTGACTGCGCCAACCCAATAAAACGTTTTGGTTTTTTTCATCCAAACTTCAAAGAGAAATAAGAACAACATTAAGGTCAAAATGATAAACAAATATTTCGTTTGAAATCATTTATTTGAATTAGAATTATTTTATTCAATATGTTAATTGAAATATCTAAATCAATATAACATTTATTTACAGAATAAATACAGAAATAATACTGTATATAGATGTGGGGGCGGGTTAGGACACCATCAGTGCGTTTAAATAAATTATTGTATGTAATAAACAGTATGGTTGGCAAAAGAACTTTTCACTATTAAAAACTAATTGTTAGAATAAAATTGTATTTGTAATATTTTTGTATTGGAAAATTGATGTATTAAAATTAAAATACAATGAATATTAACCTGTTGAATGTGATTTAAAAATCTAAATAAATGTTTGTGAAAATGTTAAGTGTGACCCTTACCATTTACAATTTGATTCTTTGAAACCAAAATTAAATACATGATTTATTCATTATAATAGTTAACTATACATTTTTACCCCTCTGAAAAGCAGTTTCCATGTGAAATAAAAGTGACGACAGAAATTTTTTTTTTCTCCCCCCAACTAAAACATGACAGACTCTTCAGTTATAACGGATGCTTTATTGTAATTATCATCATCATTTTCACATATAATCTTTCACTCAGCATGAAAAATAAACCAAACACTCACAACACTCGTACTGAGATTCAAATAAAAATAATTCCTTGTAGAGAACTTTGACAAAAAACATCCTTGAGCCTCTTGTATAATACAAATGCATGTACTGTACTTAAGAATCCAGTCGCCCTGCATAATGAGTGTATAAGTGTAAATGAGGCAATTGTGTTTTTCCTCATTTGACATTGAGCCACGTGTTCAAGTGTGCGTGCTGTCCTTTTTTTAATCAGGCACATCCTGAAGTCGGCAGCAGTCCACAAAAACGGCAAAAAGGTGAGCTTTTCAGCCAGTTGAGGAACCCCCCGCCCCCAAAATAAAAATCAGCAAGTAGGTGAATACGTAATTAGCAAATTGCGAACATGCAGGAGACCACTATATTTACAGTTAAAACTATTAACATAGGCAATTATATATTTTGGGGGGCACCAATCACAGGGAACCCCACACATATGTTATGAATTCAGCTCATCGTAGATTTATTGGGGAAAGCTATTTTATGTTATTTGCGACAAAACTCACCTATTCGCCATTTTTGTGGTCAGGCCAAAGATGTCTTACGTAAAAAAATATATATATCTCTTTGCCGCCATCTTGGTGCCAAGCACCCACGTTGAACTGAGGGGAGGAGCTTCATTTCGACAGGCCATAGCCTTGTCAAACAGAAAAAAGTGCTTTGGCGCCATCCTGTGGCATCTATAGGTGATTACAAAACATTTCCTGGTAAATGTATTTTTTTTTTTTTGCTGTTGACTGTAATTTAGTACTTTCGAATTTTAATGTAAGCGATAATTTAATAAATCTTTCACAAATGTTTTAAATGATGTTTTTATTTTTATCTATTTATTTTTAACATTTTTAAATAAAACCAATACATTTAGTCATTAATAAAATGTTGACATTATTTTTCTGACAAAATTTCATTAAATGACAATTTATTAACATAATAAATTTAGTCTTATTTTTAAATGTCATTAAATAATAAAATTTACAAGTTCAATGATGTTATTAAATGAAAATAAAAATCCAGTGAATAAATAAATGTTATTCAGTCATTTTTAAGTTTAAGTTCCATACCGCTTCTTTTCAGACTGATACCAGTACGAATATTTACTCTTGAGTAATCACAGATACAGAGTACCGATAGCACTAATACTTTTGATACATCAAATTTCAATGAACACAACAACAGATAATTATGCACATGATGATTCGCCGATGTGTCAAACTGCCACAGTATAGCGCCAACTACTGGCAAGGAGTATTTACTCGATGACAGATTCTTTTTCCCGTAAGCGTTGGTGGCTAGTATCGGCAGCCTTCAAGAGTGCCCGATACCTTGAAATACGTCAGGCTAATAGGCCCAATACCACTGGCTCGTCCCTAGGAATTATAGTGGGGGTTCACTGTCCTCGTGTGGTATATTTTTTTTTTGCTTGGGCTTAACTGTACCCCGCTTCTCTTGTCAAAAGTCAGCTGGGATGAACTGCCTGAATGAGATGCAGCACGACAGAAAAGGATCATCCTGAAGCCTCGATGCACTCGCGTCATATGAGAAGAATTTCCGGTTCCGAGACGGCACAGTAGAGCATGAATCCCATGCGGTCCACTTGCTCGTCCGTCAGTCCAGTCAGCAGATTGACGACCGGCTTAAAGTAGCTGCTCAGCACCCCCGCCTCCAGGTGACCGATCATCTCGGCGACGCACTGGCAGAATCTCAGGTGCAGGCTGTCGAGGCTCCAGTCCTCCTGGCGCCGGCTCAGGTGCAGCAGCAGGTTGGCCAGGGCGGCCGAGTCCAGCGGTCGCAGGGCCGGGTTGAGGCGGAACGCCGCCTTCAGGAGCTTCAGAGTCATCCTGCGACAGCCCAGGTCCTGCGAGTCCAGCTGGGCCAGGAGCTGGGTCTCACGCGGGTACAGCGGCAGGTGCCAGGCGTTGACCCACGGGGAAGTCAGCTCGGGCTGGGCCGACAGGACCACGTCGCCCTCGCGCAGCAGCGGGAGGACGGAGATGAAGAGAGGGCAGTCGGCCGGGACGCCGCCAGCTTCGTTCGGACACCTGAAAGAGCGGAAAAGATAATTAAACATCAACAACCATCTTAACATACTTGGTTTTGTAAACATCATCCATTGCCTTACCCAGCTGGATAAATAAAGGTTAAATAAATAAGATGAATAAGATTGCTTCTATATGTCTGTCTCATGGGGAATTGAGGTTAGTGGTTACACAACAAATAGCTACAAAAGTATGTCATTGTTTGCTCTGATTTCTAACGGCGGCACTTTGAATGACTTCATTTCTTTGGATTGGTAACTGAGTCATGAGTCTGACCAACCGGATCTCCAGTTCGAGGCGTGGTCCTCCCAGCACGGGTCTGACCAGGCAGTCCAGAGTGCCGCTGATGGACGGCCAGTTGATGGTTTCCATCAGCACTTTGCTCAACATGTTCACCACAGACCCTGCTGACAAGTAGCCGCCCACCAGATACCTAGTCGTCAGATCGTAAAATGAGACCTTAACAAACAAGAAATGCCAGCTGAAAAACGAAATGAATGTGCTGGAATCAGAAAATGATGCTAAAATTGAAAATGGTTGAAATCAAAATTGTTGATCAAAACATAAAAAAAATGAAGATAAAAAAAAAGAATAATGCGATGACAACATAATGGGAAAAAGATGACACTAAAAACAGATACAAAAAAAATTATGACCAAAATGAAAAGATGATCACACAAAATGTTGCTTAAAACAAAAACAAAGATCAAAATGTCAAGAAGAAATTCAGTTAAAAAAAAAGAAAAAAAAAAAAAAAGCAGAAAACGTCATTAACATCCATTCATATCGATCCATCATCTGAGCCGCTTATCCTCACAAGCGCTGGAGCCAATCCCAGCCCACCCTGAACTGGTTGCCAGCCAATCGCAGGGCACACATAAACAAACAACCAGTCGCCCAAAGATAGCTGGGATAGGCTCCAGCACGCCCGCGACCCGCGTGAGGAGAAGAGGTACGGAAGATGGATGGATGGAAAACCCTAAAGTTACGATCCAAACATAAAACGACAGTAAAACAAAAACATGCTCAAAATGGAAAACTCATGTTCAAAACAGAAAATGATGGTACAAAGATAAAAAGACACTGAAAACATTGTTCATAAAAAATGAAAATGACGGTAAAAACAAAAAAATGATGGTCAAAACATAAAATAACACTCAAACAAAAAATGATGACCAAGATGAAAGTTTAGTCCAAAAAGGAAAAATAACAATTCACACATAAAAGTCTGAAAAATCGTGATCAAAACAAAAAAGATGATATGACACAAAACAAAATGACGACTAAAACGCAAATAGTATGATCAAAACATAAAATGCCAGTTAAACAAAAAAGAAATAAAAAATGAAAAATGGTGTAAAGACAATAATAATAAAAGCATAAAATGACAACGGTGACAATCAAAAAGAAAAATGTATATTGTGTAAATGTAGTATAAAACAATGTGAGCCCACCTGTCCCAGTAGCTGCGTCCTCTGGGGAAATATTCCACGTTGAGCCGTCTGACCATCCAGTGCAGAGGGTGCGTGAGGAGCGTCTCCTCTCCCGGGATGAGACGCCACAGGTCCGGCTCCAGCTCCAGAGGAACCAGCAGACACGCGTGGTCCGCGCTCACCACCTGCACGGCAGACAACCAGCGGGCTTTTCAATAACACTGCTACCTTCACTTACCACTTTCATTCCTTCCGGACCTCCAAATCATGTTAAATAGAGACCGACCGAGCGAGCGATATGGTCTCTTCGGGGCAGATGCCGATTATCGGAAGTCATAAGTTGGGGCACTCTTAGTAAGTCCAGGTAGCAGTGTTGCTCTCGTGGTTTACCTGTAAGTCGTCCAGCAGAGATCCCCCGAGGCTCATCTCTCCTAGCGGCATGTCGGGATGACGAGTGCGAAGGAAGCCTTGGATTTCCATGCAGATGTCCAAAGCGCGACACTGAGCTCGGTGGACCTCCGGCGGGGAAAGTGCCACCCGGCTGTGGTAGAACTGATGCAGAAGCTCCTGAACACAACATTTTCACATCGAGCCAGATGGGAGCATAGGAGGTGGTCAGAGAGAAATGGCGATTGGATTACAAAATGACGTATTAAAAAAAAAATTAAAAAAAAATGGATTTGTGATAACAGTACAAAATGACCTAAAAAGAAATAACTGCTTGTCGACCGAAATTAACATCACATCTGCTCTTACGCTTGCATTGTGAATGTCACGTAGCAGTTTAGGCGTTCATTTCCCTCGACAGCAGAGCGTGAGTGATACTGCTCAACATGGCAGCCCCCTGGAATGGGTGAAAATTGATCCATTCATCTGTTTAATTCTTATTCCACGAACGAAATATTCATTAGAATACCATGTTTATACTAGTGGGGGCACATACAATGTATTGCCCCTCTCAAAAAAAAAAAAAAAAGGTTTTCCCTTTATCTGTGATCAAATCAGAATGTTACTCAAAACATCAAATGAAAAATAGTGATGAAAACATGAAATCCCGAGTGAGTGTTTACCTGCAGGGTGCGGCCACATTTCTCCGGTAGGGCTGGCGACTCCTCAGTTGGTTCACATAGGTCGGCTGAGGGACGACAAAAAGCGTTGAGTCATGTAAACCAATCATGCGCCGTCTGTCGTGTTTGTTTGCTGTCACCTTTGCGTGGTTTTTTTTCTCGAGCCTTGGCGACGTGCTGCACCACCACTCCCTCCAGCCCCTTCTTGCTCAGTTCCTCCCAGCTCTCCGCCATCTTCTGCTCCACCTTCTCCTCCTCAGCGGCGCGGCCCGCACGCTCGATCAGCTGACAAAACAAAATGATGATACCATCACAATTCAGTGGCTAAGTAATAATCAATATATTGGAAGAAAGTAATCTAATTATGAGTGATGTGCTGCCATGCTTCCTGGGGATAACACAAAAATGACGTTCAAGTCCCCAAAATTGGAATCAAAACGAAAAGTGACGACACTAAAAATGAAAAATGACCATCAAAAAGCAAAATGTTGCTAAAAATGAAAAAAATGTCACTCAATAGCACATAACGCTGGTAAAAACCCAAAATGAAGAGCACATCGCAAAATACTGATAAAAATGCTAAATGATGATCCAGACACAAAAACATCCAAAATGCTAAATTCCAGTAAGAACGCAAAATGCCGAGCAAATCGCAAAATGCGGAAACAATGAAAAAAGACACAAAATGATCAAAATGAATATTGATGGTGAAAACAAAACGGAGCAATCAAAATGTATTTAATGATGCTGATCCAACCCTAAAATGAGAGGAATAAATGGACAAGTATGTATTTGTATGGATGCCCGTATGGCAAGGTTTGCTCAACTCACCCGCTTGACGGCCAGCGTGGCGATGCCGAGCAGGGCGGCGCCTCCGACGCCCAGCACCAGACGGGCGTTGGCCAGCAAGAAGTCCATCACCATGGTTACGCCATCTGAGCCTCGCCTGCGACCGACTTGGAAGTTCAGCATTGTGACGGTGGCCTTTAGAATCAGCCTGGAGAGCGAAAATACGACATATGGCTGCCAACTGCAGGTAAATACAGTTTTGCTTGGTTTATTTAAGAATATTAGTAGACAGTTATAATTAGAAAAATGATGACGAAAAACGACGGGGAAAAATGAAAAATGACAACCAAAATGAAATTGAGAAATGACTATCAAAATGAATAGTGAACAAAACAAAATTACAATAAAAGAAAAATAGCAGTTAAAAGCAAAAAAAAAAAAAAAAAAAAAGACTGGAAAGACGTTACACGACGATTCCAATTTTTAAATGAGGATTAAAAAATGAACAATTATAATCAAACTGACAACAAAAATTTTAAATGAAGGTACAAACAATTATGGTTAAGTGTTTTGGTATCTTGCTGTTTGTCCAAAACAAAATGAGAGCGAAATTCAGAAATGGGAATTAAAACCATATAATAGTGATCAACACAAAAAGATGTTTCAAAAAATATGTTCAAAAATGGCGACCAAAACAAAATGATGTTAAAAACAGAAAATGTTCCGACTAAATACAGAAGATAAAAAAAAGATAACTGGCGATCAAAATGAAAAATGACAGTAAAAACAAAAACTGACAATCCAAAGAAGCTATGCCACAAAATTCACACTCAACGGCACAGCTTGTGAAACTTCAGCACAGTGAGCATCTCAAGGATTAATGCCACACACATGACGGTAAAACCGAAGGTCGCAACTGATCCATCCAAATACTGACAATCGACCTGAATTTTGCTGATTAAACGTCAATATAATCTTCACTTCTCATAAAACAGTAAATGCTGTCAAGTAGCGCAGAATGATGTCCTTGCTCTCTTTGTCCACTATGGAGCCAAATCAAACGACACATTCATCAGTTAATGCTTTTTTTGGCATGTTTTTGTACTTAAAAATTTCGCTCTGTTGTAAAGCTAAGCAAATACTCCAGAAGAAAGAAAAGGTTATGAAAAAGCCAAATATTCTGCCTTTAGTTCATTGCTGTGTTGTTGTAAGTGTTAAAGGACTACAAAAATAAGTCATTTTAGTAATTATAGATTTGTTAAATAAATCGTCCAACTACTTGGTTATCACAAATCTTTTTCTGCCAAATATCAGAATCGACATCGATAGTTTGGGCCCTAGTAAAAACGAGAAATGACGATCCACAACATAAAATGAGGACAGTAAAAACGACCTCTTATTTGTATGGTTTTAAGCCGTGAACATTTAATGATCTACTTCTAAAAAAAGATTGCAAATAGTGCTGTTGTACACTTTGGCAAAAAGGAGGACATCACACCTGTTGCACCAGGTTTTGGATAGCACATCCACTGGTGTAAACACTCTTCTTACACTCTATTTATAGGCTAACTCACCCACAGTACTGGGGCTCAAATAGATTTAGAACAACCTTACACCGCTACAAAATGTCCGCCACACATCGACTGCTAAGAGGACATTTTGGGTTTGAACATTTGCTCGTATGCCAGTTGGAGTTCAAACAGACTGCAGAAGTCAAACTCAGCAGTTCATTTTAACAACTCACTACAAATGTTTTTGTTCTTTTTTTTGGAAAGATAAAATGAGATAAAAAAATGAACAAAAACGGTGAACAAAACATAAATTAGACCCATAGAAATGGCGATCAAAACAAAAGAAGCATGTAAAAAAGAAAATAGCAGTCAAAAGTGAAAAATGATCAAAACAAGTGGAGACGAAAGATGGCAACCCCCAACAATCACTTGATAAATAAAAAAATGTCAAATTCAAAATGAAAAAATAAGTTAAAGTTACCGAATAAAAACGGTAACTGGCGATCAAAAAGTACATTTCAATCCAAACAAAAAATGATGGTTGAAAATGACGATCATAACGCAAAAGGACACTCAAATGGAAAAATTACTTTAAAAACAAAAATAGTGATGTAGAAAAAACGGAGATTAAAAAAAGAAGATAATTGGCAAAAAAAAGTTGATTGAAAATTATAGCTGTTGATTAAATGTCAATCACGTGAAAATTATGCTAAAAACAAAAAGGACATTTAGAGCACAAATGACAATCAAAAAGAAAAATGACAGAATAAATGCAAAATGAAAAAAAGGAAAGATTCTGATCAAAAGTACAAGTATATGTAAACACGAACGAAGCCCAAACTCAGAATATTGTCATCTTTGGTGTCTCTGTCGTGATGTCTTATGTTTAAAAAAGATAGGAATTGTAGATGTTAAAATTTCCTACGGATACTTTGTCACAGTCACCCGAGCTAGGAGGAAGTTTTGCTGAATGCGGTAGTAGGTTGCGAATATGCCAGTTTCCAGCCAAACTATGCAGCCCACCGTGTCACTTGAATAAATTCTGTCCTCGCCATTGGCCCAGGAATACGTAAGCGAGGAACTGCAGGATACAGACCCGCCCCTAAAACCAGCCAATTTCACCATGGCAAAAAATATGCTGTATAAATGTCCACGATTATTGGGCCTTGGTGTATTTTGATGACAGTCATGATGTTAATAAACCTGGCATTGTTTGAAATGGTGTAAATGCATGTCTCATTTAAGGCAAACTACGATAGCATTTACCTTCTACCCGTGATAAAGGCAACATTAGGTTTTTGGTAGACTTTCAATGACGATGGCAGCTTGTGTCGATTGTGTGGAAGTAAAACTATATCTAGAACCGCGGCAGATATGATACTTTTATATGTTTTCATCCATTTCTGTGTTGTTGTTTTTTTTTCAGAGAGAAAGCAGGAAGAAGACAGCTAGCATCTAATGTCACAAAAAAAGTCACATTTTTTAAATATAACTTACCACTCAACGTAGAGAGGACTGTGACGACACGCTGGCAAAGCATTAGAATCGATTAAGATTGCAACAAATGATGATATGAAAATAAAATCTCAATAATAGATTGACACTTCTACGGTACTAGTTAGCATGCAA
The DNA here is from genome assembly GCF_024500385.1 of Phyllopteryx taeniolatus. Lineage (NCBI taxonomy): Eukaryota > Metazoa > Chordata > Actinopteri > Syngnathiformes > Syngnathidae > Phyllopteryx > Phyllopteryx taeniolatus. The sequence goes on from NC_084505.1 coordinate 19,644,662, forward strand.
GCTAATGCTAACTGCTGTCAGTTATCTTCTTCGTTTACCCAATGTCACGTGGGGGAGTTGGCGCCCCTAAGCGGAACCCCAGTGCAATTACAACGAACAAAAGCTCATTCGTCGCCATCGTCATCGAACTCCCCACCCACATTTGTAGATTTATGTGAAGAGACTATTTCAACTAGTTTACCCTATCAGCAACTTTTGGGGGGAATGGGGGGCAGCAAGAGATGTCAGTCTTCTTCTTTGTTTACGTTGACGAACACGATTTAGGAATTAAACATGTTTGACACAATTTTATATTTATGCAGAGATTTTTTACAATACAGATAACCGAGGAGATTATTTAAGATTTAGTCAACCATACCAGCAACTTTTAGGTAAGAGAGGTTAATCTATTTCTTTGGTGGTGACCAAAGTCGTTACAAAGAAAAGTGTGGACTATGGACACCCATCTGAACTCACCGCACTGCTCTGTCATTGGTTAAATTGGCGTCACATGGGCTACGGGCACCATATTGTTACCCAGCCTTTGCATTTCCCCAATAGGCGTGCGGTTAACTGCGGTGGATTTTTCCAGTCATGCCATTTTGTAAGTGTGTTAACAATATGCAATATTAAACACACCGAAGTTCCTTGAAATGTTTATGAATAACGATAGGGACAAGCTGACAAGTTAGTGAATGCAATCACAAGGCCCATGCTGGTACTATACTGTATATATAGCCAAATAAATATATAGCTATATAACTGGCCGGACTTTCCTTATATACAACTGTCGGTGACAACTTAGTGGCTTTAGGGCCCTCTAATACAACAACAATTCTAGGCAAAGTCACTGGTTGGGCCTCAAAGTCGATTTTTTTCCTTTAATTGTTGTAGATTTAAAAAAAAAAAATCTTAATATGAAGATAACCTACACCACTCGTCACATTTTTAAAAATTGCACTCATCTCTCCGATTTATATAAATACTTTTGAATGTCGACCCGACAAAATGATTCTTGTAAATAGTACAAAAATGGCGTGAGATCACCATATCGTTTTTTTTGCCAATGCCTGTCAACTCTTCCTTTAAGCATGTGTCAGGTGGTGACAAGTAAGACCACCCCTGTTGGAACTCCAGTACAATTAAACATACCCTTTGAAATGTCAGAATAGAGATTTAAGATAACTACAAAATGATTTCAATGTGCTGTGTGAGTATGGCCATCTTTAGCTGTAGTTTACCATAACAACTTTTCAAGTTTACCTCATTTTGTGCTTAGAGAGTTAACTAAAGCGTTGTTTACTCTGGCAACATCTCCTTTTGTGCAGTTAAACATTAATAGCCGAACTCGATTCTCTGCTTGGCACTTTAGCGACCATGACTTGTTTCCCCCCAAAAGTCTTATCTCGTGCGTGGCCAGGTTATTTCTGTCGATGTGTAACTCGAGAACTGTGGAGGGGAGCCACAAAACGGCTGAGGAAAAGCAGGCAACAAATGAGGAACCTTGTGCTTTAATAGAGAAAAAGCAATAACATGGCCTCTCATACTCTAAAAAGAAGGAGGCCCAACTTTTCAATCATCCTACACTTGTTGATGCTGAGAAAGAAACAAAAAGGTGAGAAATGTACGCAGAAAAGACAAGGCTTAAAGACTAAGACAAATGTTATTGTACAGCTCAGCTTTCCTTATGTACAAGCAGCTTTTGAAGGTATGTACATCTTCAGAACACAAACATGCCCCTTCACGTCTCCGCCTAAAGACAAACCAAAAAGAACGGGTGCGCTCGTAAAAAGAAACCCGACGCAGAGGAGTCCCTCCTTCAGTGGCGCCGCATTTTGACTTTGCGCGACGAGCTCTCTCGGTGTTTGTCGTAGTCCGCCTCGCGCTTCCTGTAGTCGTCCGACGACGTACTGTGACGGCGCTGGCCGAACGACGAGTGTCGCCGGTTCTCCTCCTTGTCCATCTCCAGCACTCTTGGCCTACAGGACGACACAAAAGGACATGTGTATAATAATAATAATAATAATAATGATGAAAAATTGTTATAGAGAACCGATTAAATAATTTCTTTCATGATTTCAATAGCTAATGGAATTTGTATTGCTTTAATTGGTAAATATTTGAAGGCATTTTTAAGGACATTTAATAGTTTTTACTTCATTTGACGACATTCCTATTTAATATTTCTATCGATTTTTTTAATTGATTTTTTTTTCTTATTCAATGGAATTTGTATTTACTTAAAAGGTCCCATGTCATCTGAATCTAATTTTAGTCTACTGTTTTATGCAAAAAACAGGTCAAAATGAGTTTGACATCTATGTGGTTTGTTGATTGAATGCAAAAGCCTTTGAATACCAAAACTGCTTGCAAACGACAGGATTCGAAATCGCCAACAGTGTGATGTAGTTACGTTCATTAATATTCAAGTACTTTCCCACTTCGTGGTTGCTACACTCCCAATCATCTCAGGAAAATTGGCTGAGTGACAACGCGGCTGCGTCAAGTGCAAAGCTGAAACTTTGCATCACCTGCCAAACTCAGAGGACTTGAGGAATAAACGGCTTCAACTTTTGGGGGGAGAAATTCCCAAGCATTTCAAAACCAGGAATTGTGCTGCGTTCGGGCCCATTTCATGGAGAATGGCGTCGTAAAATAAGCTTGCGGAAACCATATATAAAAGCATATCTGTTGTGTTTTACAACCATATTTAACTATATTTATAATGTTGAATGTAACTGGGGACACGCTGAAATGTATGCAACATAAATGCCACGCTGAGACTCAATGACGGGCTAGTGATTGAATGGGACAGGCTTTTAAAATATCCTCCTCCTGTTTTACTTCACACAGTTGACAGGTAAGTAGTGGGCGAACAATGAAACTATTGGTGAATTCTGCTTCACCACGATAGTAAGACCCCCCCCCCCACATCTAATGAAATGAACACGCGCAATAAGAGCGTTGGTGTTTTCCATATTTAAATTGGGGAAGATAAGCAATCCAATCAAAGCATAATTTACGTCACATAATGAGAAATCCAGTCGTCTCAATTGCCAGGCGTAAAACGAATAGCTTGGAAAAGGACTTTCTGGCCAATTTGAAACAAATCATCTTCCAAACCCAATAAGAGGACATCTAAGATAAACAAAAATAATGAAAATATTTTTTTATTTTATTATTATTATTATTATATATTTTTTTTTAATCTGGTGGTATGTGACCTTTAAGGACGTTTGTACTTTAATAGTTAAAAGCATTTTCAATGACCTAATGGCATTATCCATCCATCCATTTTCTGTCGCGCTTCTCCTCACGCGGGTCGCGGGCAGGAGGCGGGGTACACCCTGAACTGGTCGCCAGGGTGTAGAGCTGGTCCATTGTTCCACAGCCAGGAGGAAAACCACAATGCTCCTCCTGAATGTGAGACAGACCCTCCACTCTAGCACCCCCCCTTCCTTACCAGGAAGGTTGAGGAGTGTGATCCCCCTGTAGTTGGAACACACCCTCCGGGACCACCACCCCAGTCTGCCAATCCAGAGGCACTGTCCCCGATGTCCATGCGATGTTGCAGAGGCGTTTCAACTAGGACAGTCCTACAATATCCAGAGACCGTTAGGAACTCCGGGGGAACCTCATCCACCCCCGGGCCTTGCCACAGAGGAGCTTTTTAACCACCACGGTGACCTCAACCCCAGAGATAGGAGAGCCCGCCTCAAAGACCACAGACTCTGCTTCCTCATGGGAAGGGGTGTCGGTGGCATTGAGGAAGTCTTAGAAGTATTCTCCCCACCGACTCACAACGTCCCGAGTTGAGGTCAGCAGCACCCCAGCCCCACGATGCACGGTGTTGATGGTGCACTGCTCCCCCCTCCTGAGACGCCGGATGGTGGACCGAACGGCTTCGAAATCGTTCTCCATGGCCTCACTGAACTCCTTCTACGTCAGAGTTTTTGCCTCAGCAAACACCAAAACTGCATTCCGCTTGGCCAGCCGGTACCCCTCAGCTGCCTCAGGAGTCCCACAGGCCAAAAAGGCCCGATAGGACTCCTTCAGCTTGACGGCATCCCTCACCGCTGGTGTCCACCAACTGGTTCGGGGATTGCCGTCACGACAGGCACAGACTACCTTACGGCCACATCTCCGGTCGGCCGCCACAATGGAGGCGCGGAACATGGTCCACTCGGACTCAATGTCCCCCGCCTCTCCCGAGACGTGGGTGAAGTTCTGCCGGAGGTGGGAGTTGAAACTCCTTCTGACATTGTGTTAATATATATTTCCCAATATCCCCGGTGCTGCGTACCTGTGAGCAGCGTCTGGGTCGGCCTTGCGATGAGAGCGCTTCGCTTTGAGGGCGGGCGCCTTCTCGACTGGTGTGGAACTTAATGGGATGTCAGAGTCCAGTCTGGGGGCGTCTGGTCTGGTTCTGAAACAAAATATCAACAATTAGTATGTCAAATTGGTGTCTGTTACCATCAAAACGTGCACGCCGAGTCTCGGCTATGTAAAACTTCACAAGTTTGAAGCTCCACAACAAACACTCACTCGGTAGCGCCCCCTGGAAAGAAAAATCTGGCTTTGATACTAGTTTTACTGATTTTCATGAATTTGGGTGGACGTGGTTATCATAAACGGATGCATCAAAAAGTCTCACGGCCCAATGCCCAAAATTGAACAAAAAGTCAGGGAATTTCGACAAAGTTCTACTAGGGAATTCGCCCAAATGACTCCTGAGAAAATTTGAAAAACTATTTTGCCCCTGACACCAGTTTCACCAATCAAACATGTTTATCATAATAGAACACAGGAATGTCTCAAGGATCTATGTTGGGAAATGAACAGGAAGTCAGACATTTTGGTTTGAAGCATTTAATTTAGGTGAATTCCATGGTTTGGCAAACTCCTACAAGGGAATTTTGTATCCCAGACAGATGGGCCACGCTAAAATGCAAAACTTCTTTGCCTTGGGCGTCTAGTGTGGGCTAATGTCAAAGTGCGATGATCAGTCGTTGCCAAGAAAAAAATTATTTTTCTTCTATTCTGTGTATCGATCAAGCTTGGAGGATTAAACATGAAGATGGCTTTGAATTGTCTTTGTTTTGACTTTTTTCTATTTAGGGTGAGTGCGGAGGAGTTTGGGAAAGGCAGCATGTATCAATTCCAACAATACCCATATAACACAACAAAGCGATAGTGTCGCTCTCCAAACACCTTCCCGTTCCCTCTCGAGTGTTTACCCTACATAGGCTTTACTTGGGCGGTCCGCCCGGGCAGATTGACAGCCACCCAAGAAGAAACTAAAAAAATAAAAACCAAAAATATAGCCAGACAAGGCGATCGCCAAAGTTGCGTTATTTTTTGGCAGCGCTCAAAATCGACGGAAAACCAATCAGTTTTGAGCTGGTTAAAAAAAAAAAAAACGCACTTAGCGAACTTCCTCAGTCTGACTTTGCACCAGCTATGAGCCGCGCTTCACTTAGCGAACTTCCTCAGAGTCTGACTTTGCACCAGCTATGAGCTGCGCTTGCTTCCGCGGTGCGGAATCTCTCCTGTAGAGTAACTAAACCTCGCCTCAAAGGTGGCAATAAACTTGTGACACGTACCGTTCTCACTAAAGGTAGACTAGAAGTAGCTAAGCATGCAACACTTACAGCAAGACATGACATAAGCTAATCGGAAAGCTCACATGAAATGTTGAGTACTGAAATGCAGAATAAGGGCTTAGGTGTAAAGTACGCTTTTAACATAACTCAGACTATAACTGCATTACAGCTGAGAGCAACTTGGACAGCAAATTAGCAGGTAAATTAAGTGTCCAGAGAGACATACAACAGCTACACATGAAAAGCACGCACATAAACCTGAAACGAATCAGTCACCGGGTCAGCCAGGACGATGAGCTTATAAACGCAAAACTACCGTAATTTCTTGTGTATAATGCACACCCACGTATAATGCGCATCCCCAGAGTTTAGCGTGCAGAGTTTTATGAGTTTTGAGATCTACAAAATTATAGGTCTCAAAATTAATTAGATATATATATAATTATATATTTGTTTTAATCAGTTTAGGTTTGCTAACATGCCATGTGTTTATTTGCTAAAAATATTTCATTACATAAGAAAATGTTTTTTTGCTTTGGGTTTCACCTGTGAAAACTGCATTTGCTGTCAAGCAAACATGAAGAGAAGAGAGGGAGAAAAGCAAAACACTTTGAGAGGAGAGGGAAAATCAATCAGAGCTATTGGACAAACATTGAGCATAGCCAATACAACAATATGGAATGTCCTGAAAGAGAAAGAAACTACTTGGATACTGAGCAACAGACTTCAAACAGGTCAGTCAAGGGTATCAACAGCAGTTGAAGACAGAAACGTTGTGAGAGTTGTGAAGAAACACCCAAAGACAACAGCCAGTGAGATCACTGGCAACTTCCACAGGTCAGGGGTGACTGAATCACAATCCACTGTTCGAAGAAGACTTGGAGAGAAGAAATATACAGGCCATACCACAAGATGCAAATCACTCATCAGCAAAAGGAATCGCAAGGCCTGAATGGATTTTCCCAAGAAGTACAGAGATGAGCCACAAAAGTTTTGGAGCAAAGTTTTATGGACTGATGAGATTGAAAGGAAAAGTATGGCGAAAGAAAGCATCTGTTTATGATTCAAAACACACACTCATCTGTGAAGCATGGTGGAGGTAATGTCATGGCTTAGGCTTGCATGGCTGCTTCTGGAACGGGCTCACTAATCTTTATTGATCATGTAACTCATGATGATAGCAGCAGAAGGAATTCTACAAAACAATTGCATCTGACAATTTCAAGAAAAATGCATCCAAACTAATCGGGAGAAGCTTCATCATGTAACAAGACAATGACCCAAAACAACAAAGGAATTCAGTGGGGCGGGGGGTGGTTGGGAAGTCTTACACTGGCCAAGATAATTGCCGGACCTTAACCCAATAGAGCATGGCTTTTACCTCCTGAAGGAGACTGAAGGGAGAAACCCCCAAAGGATTTCAAATGAAGTATGGTGAAGTCAATGGGTCACAGGCTTGATGCAGTTATCTCAAGCAAGGGTTATAAACACCAACTATTAAATGTTATTCACTTCAACTTAATTGAATAATGTCTGTTGCAGTACTTTTGCTCACTTGAAAAGTGGGTGGCTTCAAACAAAAGGTGCTCTGTCCCGAGTCGTTTAACAGTTCTAGATGTAAATACCATGAAAAAAAAGCTGGAATTCTGAACATCCGTCTCATATGAATCTTTTGATCTGAAGCCCAAATGTCTTCAGTATACAACAAAAACAAAGGAACTGACTTTGCCGTTCCAAAACCTTTGGAGGGGACTGTATGTGCAATAAGCAAGCATAGTTCATAATCCTTTGTTTGACGAGATTATTTTGACTGTGCTTGTCAACCACCATGGCGCCACCCTGCCCACCACCACAAGTCAATTCTCAACTCTCAATTACAAGTTTTGTCACAAGTGAATAATTTTATATTATCTTAATTACACAGTAAAATTCAGAATTGGGCCTCGAAAACAGCCAAGCCATACAAGATTCTGCAAACCCCACAGAAGAGGTGGTGGGCTGACTAGCATTTCATTTGTGTGAGATTTCAAGAAGGCTGTGAATAAGGGAAAAAAGTGTGGAGTATTTATTTGATCTTTGGGCTATTTTGACCTAATTAAACACTTGGAAAGTCATATGTCAAAACAAAAAGTACTGTTTTTGAACTCACTTCCTCAGGATGATGACCGCTCGCCTCTCCTTGATGTCCTGGGGTCTGATGCAGTGTGTGATGTCATCAGCAGCGTAGCCACTGACAAAGAAACATGATGGCAGTTCACAGTTGTTACATTTTTAAAAACAAAATATCACAATTTTTTTAAATCAAGCTCATCGATTAAAAGGGAAATCCAATTTCTCTGGAAAAAAAATCAGCAGCTTTGATTTTAAGGCCATATTGACCAGCCCTAATACCCATTAAAAATATAACTATACCTCAAATATGTTTGTGATTAGTAAATGAAAGTCTCTGCAAGGAGCACGTGGTTGTCATGATCAGAACTACATGGGCTGTGCTACTATCAACTGGATAAGAAGTCAATTTGAAAATTTTAATACATTAAAAAAAAAAACGTTTTTTTTTTAAAATATAATCCGATTTATTTGTTTTGTATTGAAGGAATTGTATTTGTTTTTTATCCATCCATTCTCCGAACCGCTTACTTTCACTTGGGTCACAGATGTGCTGGAGCCTATCCCAGATAACTGGGAGAGAGTCAGGGTACATACACCCTCAACTGGTGGCCAGCCAATCGCAGCGCACAAACAACCATTCACACTCTCACATTCAAACCTATGGACAATTTAGTTCTTCGTTAACCTATGCATGTTTTTTGGAATGATGGAGGAAACTGGACTACCCAGAGAAAACACATGTAAACACATTTATTTTTTAATCCAAAAAGTAATTTAAACATCTGGCTTAGAAAAAACCCCAAACCATTTTAAAAATTCTGAATTTTAAATTTAAAATAACAATACACAAATCTAATTAAAATTACAGTAATCGAATTTTTAAACAAAACAATTTGACTTTTTAATTTTTTTAAATATATATATATGTTTTTGCCATTATATATATAAAAAAATATATATATATATGTTTTTGCCGTTATATAAAAACATGTTTTTAAAGTATATCAAAGAAGTATTTTATTTCTTTAATATAAATCTTGATTTGTCAGCAACCTGGTGTTTATAAAATAACAGTAATAACAATAAGCAGAGTGTGTGAATACTTGATGAAGAAGAGGTGCTTGGTTACCTGAGGACCGTGACGCTGCCCCTGCGGACGGGCAGCACGAAGACGGGCTCGGACACGCGGATGGGCTTGAACTGGAAGCGGCACCCGAAGCAGAGTGCGCTGTCGCTGAAGAACGACACGGACACGATGGGCCTAGCGAAGATGTGCAGCGGATCCACATGGGACACGATGCAGCCGCCCGGTTGGTAGTCGTTGATGACGGCGCTGTTGACGAAGCCCTCCGGGATCACGCCGGCGGACACCAGTCGCTTGATCACCAGCTCGTGCACCCAGCTGGGGATGTCGTCCACCTGCCCCTTGCGGTAGAGCCTCTCCTGGCCCGGGCCGCGCTTCTCCAGCTGCGCGCCGTACGTGTAGCCCTCACCGAAGAAGTACTTGTTGCGCAGCGGCGCGCGGTCCACAGTGTGCTCGCGGTAGAGTCCGGCCTCCGCCTTGGCCACCACCTCGTCGATCTTCTGCTCGATGCGCACGCACTCCTCCGGCGTGAAGATGCTCTTCTGGAGGACGCTGCTGCGTACCCGGTGGGCCTCCTGCTCGCGGAGCTCGCCGCTGTCGTCGCTGTGCTCGCAGTCGTCGTCATCGGACTCGCGGCGCCGGCGCTTTCGCCCCGCGCTGCTACCGCCGTTGCTCGTCGGGTAGTCGTCCCGGTGCGGCGGCATCGACCGTAGTTTATCGCGCAAATCGGAGAAGCCACTGGAGGTCATGGTCGCTCCGAAAAACAACGCCGCTTGAGGGTGAAGAAGAAGAGCTGCTAAGTTTAGCTGGTGGATGTCATGTGTCGGCGGCCACGACGTCAAAAGCAGCCCGTGGTGGCTGAGCTCACTCTTTAGCCGTTAGCTCGCTTGACTAACATTAGCTAGTCCGCTAAAATCCTCCGCCGATGCCTTGACCGCTGGAGCGGGGGGACGTCGAAAAACTGCCTGTGGTCCTGTGGATTTGGCTCAGCTCAGCTAACATCAGCTAGTCTGCGTTTTGTGCAGATGTGGCTCTGCTGGACGATAGCTCGATAGGCCAACCTTGGCTAGTCCGCTGGATTCTTCCGCCAGGGGCCCGAGCAGTGGGCCAAGTGACGTCAAAAAATCGATCCGCGCTCGTGTGAATGTGGCTCAGTTCTCGTTAGCTGTTAGCTCGGTTAAGCTAATGTTAGTGAGCTTCCTCCGGCCGGCCGCTGGTTCCTTGACGCGGGGATTAAAATTAATGTTTAAAGGGTATATCAGGTGATATTCTCTGAGCAATATGGAAGCCAACTAACAAACAAAAAACAAAAACAAAAAAAAGCCAAGTTAAACACAACGTCGTCACTTCAACGTACCTTAGCTTAGCCTGGCTTGGACGCCCCGTGTCCGCCGCCGCTTGGAAATGCCACAGTAATAAATCCACGCCGCAACATCTCACGACAAATCGCCACTATATTTCCCAAATAATGGCGTCTCCACCCGGATTTACCCTGAGGAATCTGGGGCAAACCTCGTCGTTCGCACACAAACTCTGGTAAACACTCTAGGCGAACGCCGACGCTCGTCTTCGGAGAGAGGAAGGAAGAAAAAAAAAAGACGACGGAAATAAACTCGTTTAAACCTGCCAGGTCTTTGCGCATGCGGACTGGTGAACTGCCATCTTGGGGCGGAACAGTCACACGAAGACGCCATGGCCATTTTGGGACTCCTCCTGACAAACTAAACTCTTTATATTTCCAATTGAAATAGCTAGTTCCCTGTCTTTTTATAGGATACATGTTTACTTACAAGTAAAACCATACATATTAACCTTTGATGCACATTACGGTCCTAAATATGCAAACAATGTTGGCATCAATGCACCTTGACAAAGGGGTGCTGAATTGCAGCTGATTTTAGTTTCATTATTTTTTTAAAGTAAAATAACAGCAGATACATTGCATGTGACCGTTTACAGTTGGTAGTTAAAAAAAAGGTAAAATATTGTACAGCACAGGTATGTAAAAAATATAGTGAGTCACTACCTTTGGTTTGCAATTTTTTTCCAGTTACGATGGTACAATATTTAATACAAGTGTGCATTCATACACATAACTTGCTGGCCGCAACATTAGGCACGCATGCTAGTGATACACATTACTAGCTGAATGAGCTAAGAAAATTTTGAGCATATTATCATAGCAGCTCTCAGTACACTTTTATTCAACTAAACAGAAATCAAAATATGACAAAATTAATAACATTTTAGACGTTAATAAGGTTCAAGTTGCTGGAAAATAGTTAAGCTTTTTCACCTCAGCTACCTCTGGTGGATCTGGTGGGTCACTGCCCCACCCTGCCCTAGATGCTAAAATGGGTTGGATGATGTGTAAAATGCAGATAAATCACTAATGTGGCAATTTAGTGGTGTCTATTTGTGAAAGAGGCTACTAACTCACAAGATGTCTAACTAGTGAGCATTATTTTATTTTGCACAGGCATATATTTTTTTCATCCATCCCTCTGCAGGTGTAGCTAATGTTGCGACCGGTGAGCAGTGTTCGGAGGTAGGAAGCGTTAGGATACCTCGGGTGGGAAAAGACTCAGTTATTTAATCTGGTCCATCAAGCATTCACATTATCAAGAATCCTGCATTATTATTGTTATTATCCATCCATCCATTTTCTGAGCCGCTTCTCCTCACGCGGGTCGCGGGCGTGCTGGAGCCTATCCCAGCTGTCATCGGGCAGGAGGCGGGGTACACCCAGAACTGGTTGCCAGCCAATCGCAGGGCACATAGAAACAAACAACCATTCACACTCACAGCCATGCCTACGGGCAATTTAGAGTCTCCAATGAATGCATGTTTTTGGGATGTGGGAGGAAACCGGAGTGCCCGGAGAAAAGCCACGCAGGCACGGGGAGAACATGCAAACTCCACACAGGCGGGGCCGGGGATTGAACCCGGGTCCTCAGAACTGTGAGGCTGACGCTCTAACCAGTCGCCCACCGTGCCGCCTATTGTTATTATTATTTGCATTATTTCATCCGTTGTTTCCCAAAAATTTTAAAAGATTATTTAATCATTTAAAAAAAGATATTTGTATTTATCTCATAAAATCATATATTTATTGTAAATAAGTAAAATAATAAATATTACATTTACAGTTTCATTTTAATATTTTATTCAATAAATAATTATAATGGAATAAAATACTACAAATCAAATGGTGACATTAACGAAGAAGTATTTTCGTATTAAAATAAACTTTTGACGGCACGGTGGGCGACTGGTTAAAGCGTCAGCCTCACAGTTCTGAGGACCCGGGTTCAATCCCGGGCCCCGCCTGTGTGGAGTTTGCATGTTCTCCCCGTGCCTGCGTGGCTTTTCTCCGGGCACTCCGCTTTCCTCCCACATCCCAAAAACATGCATTCAATGGAGACTCTAAATTGCCCGTAGGCATGGCTGTGAGTGTGAGTGTTCCTCAGAACTGTGAGGCTGACGCTCTAACCAGTCGCCCACCGTGCCGCCCTTTATTTTTCATACATTTTTCATTTCTTCTGTGTCTTTCAAAAATCAACCTTCACCTCTGAGCACAAAGTTTGAACCAGCCCTGGGCTCTCGGAGCACTATAACATGGTGATTTCGCTGGGCGGCAGGGTGAGTCGCTTCTCCCGCGCCGACATCATGTTCTCCACCTGCATGGCAACCACTCGACACAGCTCCAGGCCCTACGGGAAAACACCACCGGCATTTGAACAAATGTCACAGCATGACTACTTCCTCTTGTTCTTACCTGTTCTAGCTGCAGCTGGATGAGCCGCTGCGTGTCGATATCACCCAGAGCCAGGTCCACGTATGGGTAGCTGGCCCCGGCAGAGGGCCTCTGGGTGCGGCTGGATTGCACTTCTACCAGGGGGACCGCTGCCATCACCTCCTAGAGCCGACAAACATCACAACATTGCCAATATTTTTGTCTGAAAATTCAGCCCCCAGTGACAGTTTCACGTCTATCATGAGTAGACCCACAAAAAAATGTCAAGAAGATGCCTGTGTCAGAAAAGACACAGAAGTCATCCCTTTTGGTTGCAGCAATTTTAGGCTTGGGAACAAAGTTTAATGACTGGCCATAAAACACTAAACATTTTTTAAAGGTTGTGAAAATTCAGTCACCAAAGCCAGTTTCACTTACAGTAGCTACATGAAAGTCTATTAGGCCTGCAACCACTAACGATTATTTCAATAATCGATTAAGATGTCTTTTTTTTATTTTATTAATCTAATTTAAAAAACTTTAGATCCGTTTACTCAAAAACTGGACATTATTTCAAATTGATAGTGCAGAAATTGCACGAACATAAATTGATTATGATTCAGTTACCGGGTTGGTCCGTAACATGTCAGAAATTGTTTGCCAAACAAAAAGAAGATATTTGCAAATGTCATATTTTCATGAAACAAAACATAATCGGTCTACTTTATCATTATAATAAATATAATTACTATTACTAGTGCTTTACTATTATTATACATATAGTTATTAGTATTTACTGTTAGGGAGAGGCTGAAATTCCGAGGATTTGGACAGTTTTAAGTTAAACAAGGTCTATTATCACAAATGGCAACCAGTGCAGGGTGTCCCCCGCCTCCTGCCCGATGACGCCCGCGACCCTCGTGAGGAGAAGCGGCTCACAAAATGGATGGATGGATGGAATTACTTGTTGATTAATCAATTCATCGCTACACCTCTAATGTCAATCATGAATTGGTCCACAAAAATGTCTCAAGAAGCCGTGCCTGAACAGACAGGAAGTCTAGCAAATATTTTAGTTTCCATGGGTCCTATGTTTGATTTAATATATGCCCCGCTGTGGAGTGAAAAAAAATACAAATAATAATAATCCAAAAAAATCAACCCCTGTAGCCAGTTTTACTTAGGGACATGGAATTTGATAGACCTGTCTATCATGAATAGGCCCACAAAAAAGTCTCAACAAGCCATACCTGAATAGACAAAGGAAGTCTGCCGTTTTGTTTTTTTCAACTCCTCTTTTCGCTGTAAGTGACTGAATGTGTGCGTGTGTCCTCACATGTGTGATTTTGTGCAGGAAATGAAGACCCTTTTGATTGACAGCAACGATGCAGGGGGTGTAGAAGGAGGTGGAGCTGCTGCTGTGGATGTAGAAGAACGACGAGCCAAACATGGGGAATGCGCTTACCAGCCCTGCACGCGCACGCACGCACGCACACGCACGCACACACACACACATGCACGCGCACACACGCACGTGAGATTAACATTTGCTGTCGTCCTGATTTTTATTTGCATAATTGCAGCAATCAAACATCATTGAGACACCGTCAAGATTCATTGCGATTTTCAACCAACCTTTATGAAACACTTCTAAATGAATGAAAGAACCATTGTGATTTAAAATGATTTCCCCAGAGCTTTTCATCAAATATTCCACCGATGTAATTGGAGCTAGCTGAAGTCTAATCGGTACGCCATACTCGAGTAGCCTCAATTTTAATGTTGTTCTATACAAAAGAATCACAGCTATTCTTTTACAATGTTTGTAAGTTGTACTGTAGTTGATATCCAAGGCAAGAGATCACCAAGTTCACATTTCAGGGATCTTTGTTCTCCAGCTAAGCTAGAGTTCCATCGATTTTGAATGAGAAGTCATCTAAGACACCGTGTTTATGTTTTTCCTCAGTTTTCCCCCCAAATTTTTCCACCGATCTCATGTAATTTCGAGATACAGTACCTGCAGTTGAATCGATATGCCATCCAAATTTTTTTCGGCATTTGATCTGCCATGATTTTAAGTTTTACTGTTCTATATAAAAGCCAGAACCCTAGCTAGAGCCTGTGTTATCTTTTTTCCACCTGAGTTTTTCGTCAAGTTATCCACCAACCACGATACCTGGCTGCACTCGAGCAGGTAGGAATTTCTGTTTACTGTTCTACTGTATATGAAAGGAGGAACCCTAGCTGGGGTTTGGGTTTTTTTTTTAAATCTTAAATCTGAAATCTGAAATCTGAAATCTTCCATCAGTTGACATACCTGGAGTCCAGTCAGTACACCATAAAGTTTCTTTTCGGCGCCAGAGCAGCCGCAGTTTATTGTTCGATATGAAAGTAAGAATCCTAGCAATTCCGGCGGGATCGTAAACTCCCACACTGATTTTGACCGAAGACTGATGTTCGTTCTGGATCTTACCCATAAACTGTGCTCGAGCCTGGTGCGGGCGGAGGGTCTGGACCTGCCGCATGTGCCGCATCACCATGGCAAGCCACTGCTGCGGCGGCTGCTTTTTGAAGAGCGGCGCAGCGATGTACTCTGACAGCTCGTGTCTGCGGGAGACACAAACACCTTCTCACTCACACAGCTCATTTCTCAAGTTCTTTTCTTTTTTTGGTTTTTTTTTTCTGCTCGACTGACGCTTCTATCATGACAGCAAGAGAGCAAGAGATAAGAGAACACACAACTAGCTCAACTGATGCTGAACCTGTCAACAAGTCTCGCCCTGCATGCATGTTGAACATCACGGTGTTGCATGGTGATGCTATAAGCTAAACTGGGAATACACTGTATGGACAAAAGTGTTGGGACACATCCTAATCAATGAACATGAGGCTGTTCTGTATTTGTGTAATGACTGACATGTTGGCTGACCAGCGACTGAATGAAGAAAGATAATTACAACACCAACGAATCACAGGTTCTGCCTGTAATGATTGACATGATGACTGACTGATGAGGATGAAGCGACATAACCAACCCATCGGTTGAGCTGCATTTATCGATTGATTGTTGACTGTCAAAAATACCAACAGAGGACTGCACTCCATGTAATGATCGACATGCAGACTGACCTAGACTGTCCGCCAGACTGACCAATGAAGAGAAAGTGACGTAACCAACCGATCACAGATGCTGCATTTCACAAATGGAGGCATGAAGAATGAGTCAAAAATCCCCCAAAATGATCTATAAATGAAATACCTTATTCCCTCAACCCCCCAATTTTGCTCGAGCGACAGCGTCCCCGCTTGAAAACCACCAACTGTGGCAAAGCAGTGACCACTTGGATTCATCATATGTTTGCCTAGTCACTTGTTGCTAGGCAGACTTAAATCGCCCCACAGGGCAATTAATTCAAAGAAAATGACCATGACTCACATGCTGGGGATGAAGACGACGTCTTTGGCTCGGTGCTGCAAGGCAGCGAGCTTGGCGATCTGATGGAACTGCTGATCGCTAACTTTTCCTGGCGGGAGAACGTTCAGGAGACCTTTGCGGTAGTCCGGAAGGATCTAGCGACACCGGTGACGAACACGGTTAGGCACAGGTACATTTCAGGTGAAATATTACTACAGGATTGTCAGAAAGTGCATCTGGAATGTATTCCAGATGCACTTCACTTTTTCACATTTTGTTGTGTTATCTACCTACTGTACAAAGTGGATATAAAAAGTCTACACACTACTGTTCAATGCTATTTTTGGCGATATGAAAAAAGGAGATCAAGATAAATAATTTCCCCCAAGAAAGCCAATCACGTTGAATCACCATTTCAAGTGTCCCAAATAAAGTTCTGATGTTCAAGGAGGATTTTCCTGAAACTCTTTTGCTTTCTAGCATACTGTAAGACTGAAAGTTTTGTGCAAATAATAACTGTTATTTGAAACTGTTCATCATTCCCTCTAGACTGAAGCCCCAGTGTATACTCTACACCAACTTTGCGGATGGGCTGTACCTGGTTATAGTGCATGGTCACATAGAGCTCGTTGTCAAATTTGAGAGGCTGAGTCCAGACGACGCGTCGGAACCAGAAGCTGTAGTCGTTGTCTACCAGTTCTGCGTCGGTGGCCACATCCAGGATGTACTCGTGTTTGCTGAGAGGACGCACGTTCTGACCTGCGAGCAACGTCCGACCTCTTACCACATAAGAGTTACCAGGTCAGAGTTCAGAAGGGTACATCTGGAGAGATGGTCCAACCCACCCTTACCTTTACGTCAGGATGTTTGGCGGCTACAGGTTAGCGTTACTAACCTAATAAAGTAGCTAAAGGTGTTTTGCAATGAAATCGCCTCCCTCCCAAAAAACGGTAGCCTTCTGAACTGAACTGGACCATTAGTGTTTTCCATCGAAATTTTTGTGGCAATTGTAATTCCCGGCATGTCTTCAAACGCACCTCCGTCTGTGACCAAAAAGATGGCGTACTCCTCGATGGCCTCCACCCTGTGGAGGCCCATCTCGTAGCACAGCTCCTCCATCACCTCCAGGGAAACAGAACATGTTTTGATCTTCACGTGGCGTTCCAGGCCCCCCGGAAAGAGGAACAGCTGGCGCTTGGAGCTTCTACCCGCCTGAGGAGGTCGAAACAAACAAACAAACAAACAAACAAACGGGGTGTAAAAGTGGAAGTGAATGAAGAGTGTGCACATGTTGAGGAACTGTTACCATCATGGCTCTGAGCTCCATGTTGTTGGGCGGAACAGTGCGGCCGCCGTATTGGAAAGTTTTCTTCAGATTGTGTTCGCATGCCTTAGCGATGCCTGAAGCGCACACAAAATATCCCTCAAATTTTGGTACACCGACAGGTCAGTGGTTGGTTTTTCAATCATTTCAATCTTTACATAAAGAATCTGCGATTGGTTGGTGGTTTTGACTCCTTCTTTCGTTCAGTCATTGGTTAGTCCACGTGTCAGTTTTTGACATAATTGCAATTCTCCATGGAGTCATTGGACATTCCGCATGTCAATTATGTCATGAAGAACTTGTGAGTGATTGGTGTTTGAACTCGTTTTTCATGCAGTCATTGGCTAGTCTACACTGTACACAGTAGTCACTACAATGAGTGGTGGGTTATGTCACTTACTCTTCATTGGTCAGTCTCGATGTCAATCATGGCATGCACCATGAGTGAGGGCCTGGTGTTTTGACTCTCATTCTTCATGCAGTCATTGGTCAGTCCAAGTCAGTGATTCTCTAAGTGTGGTACAGGTACCATTGGTGGTACGTGGGCAGCCTCCCGCTGGTGACCACTGCCTATACAGTTCAGTTGTAATTTACTGTTCCAATTTGATTTGACTTTTATAGGCAATACATTTGAATTCAATCATTCATTGAGTACGTTGTTTTTATTTCCCTGTATTTAAACACAGTGTTAAAGTTCAAACTGTGCATAATGTTACAGCCGCTTATAATAAATACATAGAGCATTTTACACTTGAGACTATGTGAGTCCCGGGACGCACATGTCTCGGAAACAATGAGTCCCGGCAACTTATCATCACGGAATACTGTACAGATCCAGCAATCCTGCGCTACATCACAGTTCTTGCTTTGCGGTCCCGCTATATTGCAGATTTCTATTACAGCTGTTACTCTATCTTTCATACGGTTTGTACAATATTTTTGTTATCCATTGCGTTTGCTCTCTCTCTCAATATATTATGTGTTTAGGCCTGCCACGATAGCACATTTTTTTGAATGTTTTCACGATAAACGATAATACTCTTTAAGTTTTGTTTTCAAAAATGACGATTCAATTTGAAGGGCCCTATGTTCCAAATGGGCGGCTCGATGGGTCCACTGGCTAAAATGTCTGCCTCACAGTTCTGAGGACCGGGGTTCAATCCCCAGCCCCGTGCCTGCGTGTGGGTTTTCTCCGGGCACTCCGCTTTCCTCCCGCATCCCAAAAACATGCCTGCTAGGTTGATTGACAACTCTAAATTGCCCGTAGGTGTGAATGTGAGTGCGAATGGTTGTTTGTTTGTATGTGCCCTGCGATTGGCTGGCAACCAGTTGAGGGTGCCCCCCGCCTCCTGCCCGATGACAGCCGGGATAAGCTCCAGCACGCCCGAGACCCTCGTGAGGAGAAGCGGCTCAGAAAATGTTCTCTTCCTTTATCGGTCGTTTTGGGACCTTTTTCCATCTTTAACTCAACTTCCACGTTGAGTCTCTTTCTCTCTCCCCTGCAACGTTTCTCCTCATCTCTGTCTGGGCTGCGCGCAATCAGTGATTACTTCCTGAGATGCAGATTTGATTGGCTGAAGGGGGTGGCTGAACTCGCACGTGATTGGTCGGTACGCTTCATCACTACCGTAAAGGCTGTAATATGTTATGTGTTGAATCAAAACGTTCTTTCTGGCTATGGTGTGGGTACGTATGGGACTGCTTCTGCGGTCCGCCAGTTAGTGACCTCTCTTTTAAACCAAGTCGTCACAATCGAGCGAGCTGTTTAGCATCTTAGCTTGCTAGCTAGTTAACTCACCGGCTAGCGAACGTAATAGTAAGTGTGCGCAACTATGGATCCGAAGCCATTCCGCCAGTGGCTCGCGTTCAATGTCCATTGTATTTATGGGACGATAACTCCCCCTACTCTGCATCTAATTGGTTAGCACCAAGACAGGACTCCTACTTTTCACCGAAGCACTTCAGCAAGACACACACGTGTGGGTAAGCAATGCGGTGCATCTGTGGATGCAGATTCATCATGCTTTATGCATCCCTGCTCATCTTAAATGAGGGACGCACAACAAACGTGATCCCTCTCATATGAAATATACTTTTAAGGAATAAAAAAGTCTGTCTTGTTTTTGATGAACCCTAAGACCTACTATGCCACTTGTATTTTAATGTTGGTCGTTGTGGTGGTACTCGGAAAGCTTTCCCACCCCTCGTTGGTAATTCATGTAAAAACTTTGAGAACCACTGGTCTAGGTCAACCATTATCAGTCAGAAAGTGTTTTTGGGTTCCTGAAAAGTGATGGTTCTGGAGATATGGGCCATTGCTATCGTGTCAATGCGGGGAACGTGCGTGTGTGTGTTACCCTGATACTGCACCCCAGCACCGTGGGAGGCCTGAGTCAGGTACTTGAGCAGGAAGGGCTTGAGAACCTCAGAGCAGCGACTGAATGCCGTCAAGATGTATAGCAGCCTCCACCCTCGCTGGCAGCTGTCACTACCCCCCCCCCCCACACACACACGCACACACACACATACACACGCACACAAAACTCAGAAAAAGTGTTATCGGGCTTTTGGGTGATATTTAACCTACACTGTACTGCAAGATAACCTTTACATGTGAATTTGACCTGTAAACCTTTTAAATGCACATGACCAAATGTTCAGTGTTTCATTACCTTTTGCACAACTTGCTATTCTCTAACGAGACGCATACACGTGTATATACATAATTTTCAGGCACATGTGTTCATTAAAGGGATAAGGAGTCAATGCAGTTGCATTGCAGGGTGCTCCATTTGTGTTCAAATATCAGTTGTTTGATGGTTCGTAAGTACCGTAACGTTGACGCTAATTTCCGTTCGACTGTCTATGGCGTTTTACATCATACTGTTTGTTTGTATGTTAGCATGAAGCTAGCAGAGTTTTGTTCAATGAAGTTAATGCTTTGGTTGAACATTTTGGTGCTTAAATATAGTGTACAATGTTTCATTCTCTTTGTGTTAGGTGTCAGATTCATACAGTAAACTTCATCTGGGAAGTTGGAACGTATTCTAGGTTCGATTTTTCTCGTCCATAGCTGCGCTCGCTGTAGCGTTTGTGCGGGGCCCCGGAAGCTGAATAAGGTATGCTAGCTTCTACCCCAGTCCCCCGCGCGTTGCCCCGGGAGTGCCCGCTCTCATCCGATCTTGGAAGCTAACCGGGGTCACTTGGATGGGAGAGCATTTAGGAATACCAGGTGCTGGTGCTGGTGCTGGGGTTGGGCAGTGGGCCCATCACCTACTCCTGTAAAAACCTAAAGATGACAGAAAGCGCAATTGCGGCCTATGTGTGCCTCATGGCACTGAGAGCTCTAGCCGACTAACAGTCTTTCCACATACAAATGCTATAGGCTATAGACACATTTTACAGGAGTGACTAATAAAATGCTTGAAGCAAGTACCATTTTTTTGCTGAATAGTGCAGAAGTACCGGTACTAAAAATACATGGAATCATTGAATTTTCGTTCTCTTGTAGTACCAGTATACTTTGCACCCCTAACAGAATGACACAGAAAGGCGTATGAAACGATGTCCTTGGAAAGTTTCATGATCAAACACTCACTGTCAAGTTTGAACAGTTGGACATGCATTCAAAAGTTTACAGAAGGTCACCTGTAAAGGTTATGGTGCAATTTAGGTTCATCCTGAAATGTTCCCCCAAAGCCAAAAATCCCAACCAAGCGAATATACGGCGTGCGATGTAGCGAGACTCACGGTTTGGAGCTGGTGTTAGCTGTGACCTGTTTGACCACCTGACAGTAGGCCTCATCCCTCATCAAGGGGAACTTTCCTACCAGCTGCACACGCACACGTCATGGATGTTCACCCAACACCCAAGCTTGTACAATATCATACAACGTTTGTCTTAAGATACTGTACGTGCAAGTGTGTATGTACCTTGAGGAAAGTGCTGAGCACTTCCTGCTCCGTCAGCCCCTTTAACGACAAGTCCCCCATGAAGCGCATCACCGCTACACAAACGGCAAACACACAGATTGTTCGTCATGCGACAGGATCAGAATATATGTAGGGTGAATCCAAAAAGTATTCCCAGCACATCACGTATCCCACATTTTGTTATGTTCCAGCCGTATTCCAAAAGGGAATAAGGCTGTAAGATAATACAATACTTTACGGATGCATTGGAACTGTCTAACGCAATTTGTCAAAGTGTAATTGTTCTAAGATGTAATGAGAGGACACGAGTGTAGAACGTACAGAGGAAAAGGTCCGCCGCCACTCGGTTCACGGCCGGATCCGGCAACTCTATGAGGGACTCGCTCAGGGGAATCTGGAGGCAGCACAAAGACGCAAGATGTATTGCTTCATGTTCATTTTAACCACCAAAATGTTGGCACATGAGCATAAGAGTAAATATATACTGTAATACGTTACCAAGGAGTATCATTTTGGCACCTTAGAGAACTTGATCATTTCCTCGGGTTCCCTGGAGTCTCGGCTCTTGCTCTTGTTCTTCAGGGAGTCCCTGAAAGCAGTATTACAACACTTACTGTTATCATTGTTATTCATGACGAAAATGGCAATAAATTGCTGGAAGGACGTGTCATCAATCAGTCAATATCATAAAAACAGTTTCTTTTGAATGTATCAATGAAATTAAAAGATACAGTCAAACAAAGAAGCATCATTTGTTGCTGTCCAATGATAAGCAAATTCTGCCAGTTACAAATAAACATAATTTGTTTTAATCCAGTTGTTTTTGAATTCAAATGTATTTTCAAAAATTGTAGC
Organism: Phyllopteryx taeniolatus; assembly: GCF_024500385.1. NCBI lineage: Eukaryota > Metazoa > Chordata > Actinopteri > Syngnathiformes > Syngnathidae > Phyllopteryx > Phyllopteryx taeniolatus. The sequence continues at coordinate 19,666,703 of NC_084505.1, forward strand.
GAATGGAGATATGCGTTTTTCACTGGACAATGGAAAAAGCTGAAAAGATTACAACAACACAAATCAGAAAATATTAGAAAATCTACAGTGTACATACAATAATCTAAATTTAATAAATGTAAATAGATTATCAAATGTATTACAAATAACAAATATGATATCATTTATATTTTATAAAATATAAAAAAATAAATCGTATCGTAAAAATACATTACATAAAATATATTTTAAAAAATCATATAATGAAATCTAATAAATCAAAATATCGCACAAGATATAATAAGAATCCAATATATCATAGACTATAATAAAATAAAAGGAAACAAATGGTATAATTCAATGTAATAAAATACCAACTATACAAAACATCATACAAATACGATCTAACACCATGTATAATCCAAAATGAAATATACTATAGAACATGATTAAAAAAAATATCGGTGTTCAGTGTGCTCCTCACCCTCTCCCAGTGGCAGCCTGTCTGAAGTACTTCCTGGCAAACTCCAGCATGTCGTACTTGCTGTCCAGCAAAGTCCTCTCGTCCATTTCTTCATTCAAGCCATCCAGAGAAACCCTCTGACTCTGACCAAAGCAAAGACGGCCGACATGGTGTCAATCGTACTATTTCAAAAGTGACAACCTACAAAGTTAACGCCTCTCATTCATTCATAGGCTACCGGTAAATTTAGGAAATAGATAGACAGCAAAAAACAAAATAGTCTCTTTTACTCCGATTGTTACGAATGTTTATTGTACCCTTTATATGTTTGGGATATTGTTAAGCACCAAACCAAGGCGAGAAGGTTCTCGTTCCAAGAGAAAGTTCTACTCCAGATAGAAGGTTCTAGTGTCAAAAGAAGGCTGTTGCTGTAGGGGAGGTTGTAGTCCAGAGAGTAGGTCCTTGTTTTGAGAGAAGGTTCCAGTCCCAGGAGCAGGTTTCTAGTGCCAAAAGAAGGTCCTATTCTCGAGAGAAGCTTCTAGTGTTGGGAAAAGGTTCTTGTGCCAAAGAAGGTTCTGCAGTCAAGAGAGAAGGCTCTTGTCCAAAGGTTTGTATTTATTTGTTGGTAGTTTACAGCTACCAATGTATGTAACACTATTACTGTGATGATAACTATTGAAATATGAATAAGAAACATTGAATTTGTCTATAATTACCAGACCCTGAAATGTACTTTCGACGCAGGTTTTCTGAATAAACAGCACTAACGTTTACAATTGACTGATATTTACCAATGGTTTTCATATTCAATGATTCATAAAAATGTAACTACTAAAAATGGAAATCATTGGGGAAAATAAATGATTCATTGTTTGTTTGAAAAGATTTTTCTTCAACCTATATTCATCCGGATAAGGCGACCGAGAGCAGATTCTCATTCGCAATGCCGACCTGGCTATTCGTTGATAGTATTGGGCACAGAGTCGGCAAATTCTGCTGACAAAATAATATAGATAGAGATAAATCGATTCAAAAGTCAATTTAGGTCAACGTACGGCACCCGTGGCGGCATACAGTATATCTTTTTCATTTAGGGTTGTACGTGGGCACGCCACAAGGAGGAGGCGCATACTTCGACGGTCTGGTCGATCTCATGCGCGGCCATGGTGGACGCCGCGGCCGCCGCCGACGACACGGCAAACTGGCCCGCGCCGCCTCGGGGCTCCACCTTGCGGTCCGACGGCAGGGACAGGAAGTCAGGAGGAGCAATGGGATGGATACACTCGGATGGGAAGGCGCCAGAGCGACCAAACACCGCGCCAAACTTCCAACCTGTCACACATGGAGATGGATGGATGAATAAATAAAAGGGGAGGAAAATGGGCAGAGGGTAAGCGAGGAACATGGGCAGATGGATTGACAGAGGGATGGATGGGAGGAGGGATGAACAGTTAGATGGATGATGGATACGTGGAAAGATGAATGGACAGTTGGATGGATGGACGGATGAGTTTCAGTGGGATGGATGATGATATACGGACAGAGCAATTGTAAATGGATAAAGGATAACACGGTTGGAGGTTTAAAGTTCAGTCGGATGGATGAACAGGAGTTCAAAACAAGTATTTCCTGGACTATTTTCAAAAGACCCCTTGATGAAGAAGTAAGCCCTCAGGCATAATTGGGTTCTTATCCTCAGTGCTGATATTTGAGTGCTCATGTGCTCTTTTCTGTGTTATCACCAAATCAAAACAAATGGACGGATGATGGATGGATGAACTGCTAAATGGTAGTTGGATGGATGAACAGTTAGACGGATGACAATTGATGAAAAACTTGACTGATGGATGAAATAAAAGTTGGATGAACAGTTATTTAGATGGATGGATGGGTGAGGATGGACAGATCCAAAGACAGGATGATGGATGGATAGTAGAGAGAGGAATAGATGAACAGGTGGCTGGAAGAGCAGATGGACGAATCGACACTAGTAAGGTTGGATGTGCAGATGGATGGATGTCGGTTTGGATTGAAGAACAGAAACAAGTCAGAAGTTGACATCACTCACCAAAGTCCTGTGTGTCCTTCTCGAGCTCCTCCAAGAAAACCACCTTCTTGCTCACCACACAGCCATAACTGTAACCTGAAGCACGCACGCAAGCCAAAAGACGTTCCCACACGTAGGTCATTTTCATACAATTTGATCAATAACGGTAAAGACGTGGCCCGTTGAATTTCCTTTTGAAAATCAATCAATTTGACTGATACGACGAGTACTGGAATTATTGGGATGTTCAAAGGATGTCATGGTTTCTAAGAAAAGGAAAACAAATCGGAATGACTATTTTTCAAATTTGAATGGCAAAATGGCTGAACTGCGAGGGGTCCGAAAGGAAGTTTCATGATTTGCGCCATGTTTTCTGAAGTTGCAGAATCCATGTTTGGATAGATCAGATTGTTCTCCTATTTCCCAGGAAAACGAACACAAATGCATCTCGGTGTCTGCAGAGTCCCTTCTTCTTTGGTTCACTTGTCACTCAAGTTGTCTTTCCCGTTATTGCCGCACGAGAGAGCCCCGTTATTTTGAGGGATCTGTGAGATGAGGTGTCAGGATGAGGTAGCTATTTTGTATTCGCACAATAGCAGACAGCAAAATATCTTTGTTCTCAGATATGAATGAAAATGTAGGAATTTGTGAACGTGTCAGAACCATTGCATGTCTTTCCCGTTATAACAATTAAAGGGCAAGAGTGTCATGGGTTTAATGAGTCGTTAGGATTATTTCTGCATTTATATCCGCAGAGTTTGAAGGGCAACGCAAAATTGTGTAACTCACACGATTTGTATGGAGTGTTTATGTCTTTACCGTGGTGAAGAAGTGAAGCGTATTTCAATGGTCCACCACCATTTGGTCCGTCACTCAGGATTGATTGGCTTTACCATACTTTTTAAAAATAGGACTTTAAGCATGGCTGTTTCAGCATTTAGCCATACACAGTAAAAGCAAAGCAAGGCGGCATAAAAAAAAATTGCTAAATTCGATTTCAAGTGTCTTGACCATTACTGATCTTATGATACGAAAGTAACCCAATCACCTTTGTCCAGGCCGTCCAGCACCTGTAGTCTGATGACATCGCCCTTGTGGAAGTTGAGCACGCCACGCCGGTTGGCGACAAAGTTGCGCTCCGCGATCACGTACTCAGAATCCTTCTTCATCTCGCCGATAAAGGTGTCCACCAGGTGCTTCGCCTGCGGCGCCTTGGCCGAGAACAGGATCAGCTTCTCGTTGCTCAGGTTGAATTCCAGCATGTTCTCAGAGGGGACGGTCACAAACAGGATGTCTGCGTAACTGAGACAGTCACACTTGTGAGTGACAATTTGGCGTCAGAAGACGAATGAGAGAGATTGTGCATCCTCCAACCTTGATCAACCTTACAAAAGGTCTATTCAATTGATTGTTTTCAGGGTAAAACGAAATGGGCATCGACATTTGCTGTTAGAAGTGGGATTCCACAAGTGATTTGTCTGCTGCTGAGGGACAGGGATTGAGCATCCTCCAACCCCCATCAGCCTTAAGAGAGGTGATTACAATGAAGTGCTTGGTTTTTTTTTTTCCCGTTCAAAACATTGGGGAATCAAATTTTGGTGTCAGAAGGGGGAGTCAAAGACTGTTTATAACAAAAAATGCATCGCGGATGTCAAAGTGCCTTTTGGGCAGGGCTATTTAAAAAAACAAAAAACAAAAGTTTGATCTTGGGTTAAATAAAGAAATCCCATTTTGGTAAAAGCAGAAGGATCCATACGTGTATGCTCTCAGGACTCTGAAGTAGTCTGGAGCTGCGGCGCTGCTTTTCACCGTCTTTAACAGCTTGATGCCGCCTTGTGACACCGACAACACCTGCACTCCTGTTCCCGCGCTACCCTGCACACACACACACACACACGCATGCGCATACACCACAAATGAGGGGAATTAACCCTCAACGACCGCAGGCCTATCCACTTTTCCATCGCGGAACACCGTAGTGAGTGAGTGTTTAAATCGGAATTCGCTTTAGTCCAATCAGTACAGCGTCCGGTTTCTATTTTCAACCGACCTTAAAACTGTTCTACGTCATTCTGAAAGGCAATTTGGCAGACCCTACTCAAATCAATTCATGTAGTGCAACTACCGATAGCTGGATTCCAATCAGTATATCGTCAAATTTCGATTCAGCAGTCGAGCAACTGCTCTTTTTCACCAACCCTCAAAGTATTTTTGAAGGAATATCTGTCAGGTATATTCTATATTTTTTTTGAAATTCCAATCTTTTCCTGACTTAAAGGGACCCTCACTGATGCCGGGAAGAGTCGGGAGAAGTAGATTTCCCAGGTGTCCCTAGCGGCCGTGATGATGGTTTTCTTCACGTGTTCCTGTACCGGATCGGTGTTCTGCTGCACCCCGTGTTCGTCTGTGAGTCACGCGCACACACGCACACGCACACGCACAGTGAAAGGGTCACAAGTGTGTCCTTTTAGTAAGTGTGTGTAAAATGTGCGTGGGAAGAAGAGAGGGACTACCAAAGAGAGCTTTCATCTGCTGCCTTTCATCCCGACGGATGCGGACGCACGCCTCCGACAGGGTGTCGTTGATGATCTGCGGAGGAGCGCACAAATTAAGCACGCCGCCTTTCATCTGCCACATCGTTGGTGACGACACACCGGGACCCGGAAGAAGCGTATAAAACAATATTTGGAGATCGTTAGTCAAAAATCAAGAGTGTATTTAGTGAGATGTCACAATGGTTCGTTCGGCGAGCAGGAGGAAATGTACACAGTTGTTTTGCTTTTTCTTTGGCTTCTTTCCAAAACAAGGAGCAGTCTTTGAGTTTGAAGTTTTGAAGGCATCTTGGAATGTTGCGTTTTTAAGGTGACTAAGTCGCTTTAAGTCTTTTGAGTGCGGCGTTCTGAAGTTGACTAAGCCTCTTTGCGTGTCTTTGAGTGTTATGTTTTGCGTCACCTGTTTGAAAATGAGGTCCAACACCAGCGGATGATTGAAGCTGTCTTTGGGATAGAACACCTGCAAAACAGAGAATCACAATACACCATGAGATGTCATCGCGATATTTTGCTTGTATTGTGTTACACAAATTGTATCCATGCTTCTATCGAAGAGGAGGGTTGAAATGAAATGCAGGTTTAATCGTGCGTGCGCATGCACCTCTTTCCGAAGGTAGAGTTTCCAGGGAACGTTGGTGTAGGTGTAGTGTTCCTGGTTGGTCCTCTGGTGCACTTTGGTCCGGATGCTCTGCGTTTCCACCGGGAGCTCTCGAGAAACTACGCCAAACACGAATACGAGTCACGCTCTTGTATGTTGAAACTTTAGGGTGTGGTTGGGGGTGTCAGGACCTGGTGGAGGTACCGGCACCGGACGATGAGGAGCTTTCCTCTTTGTGTTCTTGGTAGGCTGGAAGGTGCTTTCCTTCATGGCAGATGCAGAGGGCGGGGGGACCGGGGGATGCTTGGGCTAAACGCACATGAACATGTTTTCAGGTGGCAGCGCTTCACTTATTCTGACGCTTAAGCACCTTTGAGTGTCGTTGAGTGTTGAGCAAACATCTTTAACAGCCGCTTTGAAAGTGTGTTTTATCTTTGTCGAAAGAAGTCTGCGCTGAGTTTCAAATTTGAGTGTTTTGCCTGCGTCTCTAAGGTGAACGGGGTGCCGGTGGAGGAAATGAACGATCGTTGGACGGGATCGAGATCGAAGAGGTCTGCGGACATGTTTAAGGCGCCACAGCGTCATTCGGTGTCTTTGAGTGTTGAGTTTTCAAGGCCAGCAATCATCTCGATGTTTTGAAGGCAAATGAGTGTGTTTGAGTGTCTTGAGATGTTGAGTTTTGAAGGCAACTAAGCATCTTTGAGTGACTTTGAGCGCTACGTTTTCAAGGCGACTAATTGAGTTTTGAAGGCAACTACCGGTAAGTGTTGGATTTTGAGTGTGTGTCAGTATCGGTGCGTGTGCGTGTGTATTCACACCTGTGGAGCAGGAGGGTTGTCCATCTGCGGTTTTAAGATCCGCAAAGCTTCATCACGAGGCGTTTGCTTCTTCTTAAATTTACCCTCTGGTCTCCTAAATGATAAATACACCACAAACACGACATTGTAACTGCACATCCTTATGTCATTGTTACACTATAATAATGACGACAACAAGAAAAACGATAATGATAATGTTGTCACCTTTTTTCAGGTGGCAGTGGCTCCACCAAGGGAGGTGGAGAGTTGTACCGCCGAATAATTTCTTGAGAAAAAATAAACAACGGTCACAACGCAGTGGATTTAATCCATGCATCCATTTTCGACAGCGCTTATTCTCACGAGGGTCGCGGTTACGCAGGAGCCCGGGGTACGACCTCAACTGGTTGCCAACCAATCGCAGGGCACATAGAAACAAACACTCACATTCACACCTACGGGCAATTTCGAATCTTCAATTAACCGACCATGCATGTTTTGGGATGTGGGCGGAAACCGGAGTACCCGGGGAAATCCCACGCAGGCACGGGGGGGGGGGGGAACATGCAAACTCCACAAAGGCGAGGCCAAATTTGAACCCGGGTCCTCAGAACTGGGAGGCGGATGTGCTAACCGGTCGCCCATCGTGCCGCCATTGGATTTAATACCTACATTTTGAATGAGCTATTGTTAAAAAAATGATAGTTACTAGTTACTACTACTCATAGTTAAACAATACTTTTCAAGTCTATGTACAAATATTTCTCAAAAATTAAATTAAAAAATGTTTTTTTTACCTTGAATATCCTGACTGGGCACAATCTGCTCAGAGTACTTCACCGCTTCGCCAGCAGGGGGGGCAGGAGACAGCGCCACTGGGGCTACACACGCGCGCACGCAACTTCTTTGTTATTTCAAATTTAAGAACAGACTTCAGGCGTCAACTGGTGTCTTACCCAAATTTTGGGCGGGTTTGTCCTTGTTGATGGGAATTCCAGGGGCTCTCCTCCGAGGACCGCTATCCTTTTTATTGTCACGAGACGCAGCCTGAGCAGCAAAACATTTCATTGGCTCATTATTGCAAATATTACATCATTCAAACTATCAGGAGCAACTTTTGTTGCAAAAATAGCAATATGAAAAAGACAATGTGGCATATTGTATTAGAATCCATGTAATGTTAACCCGATAAGCTGTACAGAGAATGATGGATGGATGCAAGGAATTTAGAAAATGTAATAGATTTTTGAGGGAGAGCAGAACATTTAACATTTAAGTGTTTGAGTGTTGTCTAAAAGAAGATGACAAATATTTGAGTGTTGGGATTTGAAAGCGGCGGCACGGTCTTACATCGGTCAGAGCGTCAGCCTCACAGTTCCGAGGACCCGGGTTCGATCCCCGGCCCCGCCCGTGTGGAGTTTGCATGTTCTCCGCGTACCTGCGTGGCTTTTCCGCTTTCCTCCCACATCCCCAAAACATGCGCGTTCATTGAAAACTCTAAATTGCACGTAGGTGTGACTGTGAGTGCGAATGGTTGTTTGTTTGCGATTGGCTGGCGACCAGTTGAGGGTGTACCCCGCCTCCCGCCCGACGACAGCCGGGATAGGCCCCAGCACGCCCGCCACCCGCGTGAGGAGAAGCGGCTCAGGAAATGGATGGATGGATGGATGGATGCATTTCAAAGCAGGTAAGTCTGGTGGGTTTTTAAGGTGACTAAGAATCTTTGAGTTTTTTCTTTCGAAGGCGACCAAGTGTCTTTGAGTGTCTTCGATAATTGAGTTTTGAAGTGGCTGAGAGTCTTTGACTGTGAACTTTCATAGGCAACTAAGCATCTTTGATTCAAGTGGGGAATTTTTTTAGGCGACTCAGCAGGTTTGAGTGTTGATTTTGAGGTTAATAAGCATCTTTGAGAGTCAGGTTTTTCAGGTGATTCAGCATCTTTGAATGTTTTGAAGTGTGACTGACTATCTTTGAATGTTGAGTTTTGAGTACTACTAAGCCTTTTTAAGCATTGACTTTCTAAGGCAACAAAGCATCTGAGTGTCTTTGGGTGTTAACTTTTTCAGTTGACTAAACATCTGTCTCTGAGTGTTATGTTTCCAAGGCGACCAAGTATCTGAGTGTTGACTTTTTACAGTAACTCGGCAACTGAGTGTCTTTGAGTGTTAAGTGGTCTAAGACGACTGTGTGTTTTTAAATGTTGCCTTTTTATGGCGATAAGACATCTTTGAGGATTTTTGACGGCAACTAAGCGTCTCAGTGTTAATTTTTGAGTCTTTGAGTGTTGACTTTTGAAGGAGGAAAGCATCTTTGACCGTCTTTGAGTGCTGACCTTTGAAGGCCACCTAGCATCAAACTGTCTTTGTGTCTTACGTTTTCAAGGTGACTAGGTGTCTTTTAGTGCAGATGTTCTAGGGCAGCTTGGGATCTGAGTGTCTTTGAGTGTTATGTTTTCAAGGCGACTAATTGTCTTTCAGTGTCTCGATGCAGCAACCTGTTCATTAGCCTGCGGCGGCGAGGTGGATCTGCTCCTGTTGATTTGGGCGTCGCCCGTCTGAGGGTCCGGCTCGGGCTCCGACGTCGGAGGGTAAGGACCAGATGCCGGGCCCGCGGTGGCATAGGGAGACGGTGTGAAGTTGGCATACGGGCTGGGCGGGATGTTGGCATAGGGACTTGGGGGAATGTCGGTGGCGTATGGGCTCGGAGGGTGCTGGAGTAGGGTGCCGGCGGGAGGGCTCATGACGGGAGAGGTCCGGGCGATCGACAGGGCGTCTGTCACGGGGGCCACGGTGGCAACGGGAAGTGACATCACACCTCCCACGGGCAGGACTCGTACGGCTGCAGGACACACAAACGTTTGTGTCACGCACGGTTTCCATTGTATGTGTGTGGTGTTTTTTCGAGGGGGTCTGACCGCCAGGTGGAGGCGGTGGGCCACCCGAAGGTCCTTGGTCTTGCCATCCGACTCCTCCACGGCCCTTCGCAGCTGGATCCGCTCCCTATCAGGATCCACAAACATTGGTTCCAGTCAGTTATGTTGTCCCTGCTAAGTGAAGACAAATATACAATAAAACAAATCAAATAAAACTAATTCTAAAAACGAATAGAAAACAAAAACAAAAAACAGTCACTTGTGGAGTTGTGTTGTTCCTGCCCAGTGAGGAAAAATGCGAATAAAATCAAATCAAAACATTTAAAAATGGGGTGTGACAACATTGGTTACAGTCCCGGAAATGTAGTTCTGTGTGAAAAACATACACAAAAATATGAAAAGAAAAATACAGATCAAACTAAAATAGAAATAAATGTAAGATAAAAAAGAAATAAGCAATACATTATTCATTGATTTATTCATTTTCCACAGCGCTTACCCTCAATAGGGTCGCGGGCGTGCTGGAGCCTATCCCAGCTATCTTCGGGTCAGAGGCGGGGTAAACCCTGAACTGGTCGCCAGCCAATCGCAGGGCACATACAAACAAACAACCATTCGCACTCACAGTCACGCCTACGGGCAATATAGAGTCCTCAGTTAACCTACCACAGATGTTTTTGGGATGTGGGAGGAAAGCGGTTTACCCAGAGAAAACCCAGACGGCACGGGGAGAACATGCGATGCCGGATTTGAACCCGGAACCTCAGAACTGTGAGGCGGATGTGCTAACCAGTCAGCCTCATCTCGGAAGCACGGTGGAGGTAATGTCATGGCTTGGGCTTGCTTGGCTGCTTCTGGAACGGGCTCACTCGTCTTTATTGATGATGTAACTCATGATGAATCTTGAAGTCTACAAAACCATTTTGTCAGGCAATTTACGGAAAAATGCATCCAGACTAATCGGGAGAAGAAGACAATGACCCAAAACACAACAAAGGACTTCATCAGGGGAAAAAGTGGAAGCTCTTAGACTGGCCAAGTCAATCACCGGACCTTAACCCCATAGAGCATGCATTTCTTTTACCTCCTGAAGAGGAGACTGAAGGGAAACCCCCCCAAGAAACAAACAAGAACTGAAAGAGGCTGCACTAAAGGCCTGGAAAAGCATTTCAAATGAAGAATGCAACAGTCTGGTGAAGTCAATGTGTCGCAGGCTTGATGCAATTATTGCAGGTAAGGGTGATGCCACCAAATACTACATTTTATTCACAGTTAATTTCATCATGTCTGTTCCAATACCTTTGGAGGAGACTGTAGTGTAGGTAACCAGTAAAGTAGATTAGTAGGTCGGACAAGCGAATAGGTATTCATGGGTCGGTGGTTTATGAGTCAGTACACGGGTAACCAAACGCCAGGTGTATTTGAAAATCAATGATGTTCTTGCTTTACATGAACGAATGGGCCCAGAAAGCTAGCAGATCACTGAAATTGAACATGACTTGACCACCATCGGTTCGGCATCATTTCAAATCAATAGCAGTATAGTCGTGAAGTCGATGGGCACGGATCAGGGTGGGAGCGCTCACCGTGAATGTGTTGCCGTGGTCTCCGAACACAGCGCGGTGAATAAAACATGGTCGGATGTACTTGAGGGAAAGCTTTGCCGTGAATAATGAAAGACGCTAAAATGCAAGTGCTGTACTGTTGGGAATTCACACCGGCCTTGTGGACTTTGTGCATGCCGAAAACGCTTACATTCATCGTGTTTGTTTAAGAACCACGTATTCGTAACCACCCCGCTAATTAACTTAAGTTAACAACCAACCAACTAGTTTGTGTGTCATCAAGGTGAGAAACATAAAAATCAATCAAACAATCAATCAATTAAACAAACAAAAACTAACTAACAACTGTGTATATATATCAAAGCACATAGTAGTAGTGTGTGCGCGTCCGGCCTTAATCAGGAGAGTGTCAGTTCCCGACTGGTAAGCGGACCCGAACCAGTGAAATCACAGTGGCCATCTGGTGCTTGTGCCAGTTACCGTAACTGGGTAACGTAATCGGGGCAACAGAGCTCTGTCCGACACATCTGATACACGCTAATTCCTGTCAACTACATCCAATAGCGAGTGAACGGCGGAGACCACAGTGCAGTTCCGGTTTGGATTTTGAAGCTAAGTGTCCTTAGCGTCTGATTGTCTCGAGTGTCGAGTTTTGAAGCCGATTAAGCATCTTTGCGTCTCTGAGTATTGTGTTTTCAAAACACCCTTCCATCAAAATCCAATTTTGTTCCTACCGTTTGCATCTCGGTCCAACCGGTCAACTGATGACGCCGTCTCCGCGGCCCCCCACTCTGCCCTCACGCACCTGGACTCTAAGGACTCATGTGTCAGAATGCTGTTCATAGACTTCAGCTCAGCATTCAATACCATCATCCCTAAACAACTGACCTACAAACTGGACCAGCTGGGGCTCAACACTTAGATGTGCAACTGGCTGCTGGACTTTCTGACAGGGAGACCGCAGGCAGTGCGGGTCGGCAGCAACACATCCAGCACCATCACTCTGAAGCCCCTCCTCTTCACCCTGCTGACCTATGACTGCACAGCGACATGCAGCGCCAACCTCTTCATCAAGTTTCCAGACGACACAACTGTGGTGGGTCTCGTGAGCAACGGGGACGAGACAGACGACAGGAGTGAGGTGAGCCGCCTGGCCGGGTGGTGCATGGACAACAATCTCTCCCTGACGTGGAAAAAAACCAAGGAGATTGTTGTGGACTTAAGGAGAGCGCACTCCCAGCATGTTCCCCTGATCATCAACGGTGCTGCGGTGGAGAGGGTGCGCAGCACCAAGTTCCTGGGAGTGCACATCACCGAGGAGCTCTCCTGGACCAGCGACACCTCATCGTTGGCCAGGAAAGCTCACCAGCATCTCTAATTCCTGCGCAAGATGAGAAGAGCCAGAGCACCGACCCCTCATCATGTGGTCGTCCTACGGAGGGACCACGGAGAGCGTCTTGACCAACTGCATCCCTGTGCGGTACGGAGCCTGCACCGCATCCTGCCGCAAGCCTCTCCATCGCATAGTGAGGGCAGCTGAGAGGATCATCGGAACCTCTCTTCCCTCCCTGCAGGACGTTTACAGCACCCGCCTCACCCGCGGAGCCCTCCGCATAGCGGGATGCCACCCGTCTGTCACACAGCCGCTTCAGTCTGCTGCCATCAGGCAGGAGACTGCAGAGTCTGCGGGCCAGGACTAGCCGACTTAAAGACAGTTTTATTCAGGAATCTGACCTCTTTGCCCGCTTTGCCCCTTCCACCTCTTCTGTCCTCTGCCCACCTGAACGCTGAACTCACACTCACACGATACACGCACACACACATTCAGACCAGACTCAGGGTCGCACCGGCCACTTTAACAGCATTGGGATTTTGTCATGTAATTTATAAATGTCTTATTTGCCTTGGTTCTCTGACCTTGACGATGTTGCACACATCACCCGACCTATGATATTTGCACATTCAATGAATACTTTGAATACTGTTTTTACTACAGTTTACTTAGCTTTTATATTGATGTTATTATTTGTACTTGTCTTTTTGCAGAACCGCGGGCCCTTGAGTTACGCATATTGAAGAATTAAAAATAAAAGTAGCTTGCAAAATACAATAAACGGCATTAGGTTTGCAAAACGACCGGACCAGATTTGCATGCGTTTGTGATGGCGATAAATCGTAATTATTCAAGTAGCCACCAACTCAACTCAGCTGGACAGCAACACAATATTTCCGGGTTTTAGGCGGGCGGGTCATAGGCGCACACCGAGCCAAACAAATCAAGTCTGTAAAGTATACCTACAGTACGTTGTGTTTACAACAACACTTAACTATAATAATATAATAATATAACTGCGGATGAAATAGCGAAGCCTGCGGTCATTGTCACCAAGATGCACGCGAGCAATGAATTTGATGTTTAAGTGAATGGGAGCAGAGGACGAGACTAGCCTAAATATCTCCCCCTCTCTTTTTATTTCCACCCACCTCCCATTTCAGCTCATGTTCCCTACTAGTCGTCCAACAATCTAACGAACGCTTGGTGAATTCTGCTTCACAATGATTGTAAGATCCCATCGAAGGATCCGTGGGGTCACTTGGAATGCTTCTCTGCCGCAAGCCACGAGACGCCGTGATATCACCGAGGACCATCTTTAAATTAAGAATAGCTTATTTACATATCAAATACCAATGAGAAATCAAGCCGTCTCAAATGCCGACTCACCGCGCTCCCGTCGGACAGCACGGGCTCAAAGAGGCTGTCCAAATAGCCATCCGTCCCTCGATGAGGCTCCGGGTCTGAGGAGATGACATCTGCTCCCATCAAACAGGACCGCACCTGTGTGCGAGCGTGCGGCTGTTGAAACACTCACCCTGGCTAGCGAAGTGATCGCGGGCGATGTGGGCCGACGATAGGGCGTCGTCGTTGCCGTCAAAGCAGCCGCCCAGCAGACTTCCACGCAAACAAATGAGACTTTTCTCAATTCACGTAAAATAACAAAAAGTAGACCTAAAATTCAACGCCTTTTTGTATAAAAATGGTCAGAAAAGATCATTGTGCCATACAACCATCCAACTAGCTTTTGTGTATTGGTGCTGACAGACTACCTAACAAAAAATGAACCAACCAACCAACCAACTTACCTCAAATGTATTGAACAAAAAGTTCAAACATTAAAAAAGCTACAACTAACCAACCGACCAACTAACCAACCCAATTGGTCTCATGCATTGATATGTACTGTATGTGTGTGTCTTTTACATGCTGGCATTGGCTCGTACGCGTCCCGGTTCCTGCGACGAGATAATGAAGTAGCTGCCGTTCTTGGGGAATCGGGCGGGCAGCTCCAGGTCCGACATCAGGTCCAGGACATAGTCCGAGCCCTCAAGCTCCACCCACTGTGCTGACTCCTTGAGCAGCACCGACCAGCCTCGACGGCCCTCCGTCACACCCCTGACGACATGCATACTAGGTTCATTTGCATAAAATGACACATTATTTCCGACTAACTAACGTTAACTTCCCGACTGATTATTGACCGACCTATAATTTTGTCTCTTACCTGTGATGCAAGATGTCATTGGCCATGTTCTCCCCTGTAGTCCAAGAGTGCACGGGACACAGGACAGACACACCTGAGAGGGGGCACGCAAGGAGAACCATGATTCATTCCTTCATTTTCCATACCGCTTACCCACACAAGGGTCACGGGCGTGCTGAAGCCTAGCCCGGCCGTCTTTGGGTGAGAGGCAGGGTACGCCCCGAACCGGTCGCAGAGCACATATACATAAACAATCATTCACACTCACGTTCACACCTACGGGCAATTTAGAGTCCTCAATCAAACTAGCAGGCATGGTTTTGGGGATGCGGGAGGAAAGCGGAGTGCCCGGAGAAAAGCCACGCAGGCACGGCGCGGAGAACATGCAAAGTCCACACAGGCGAAGCTGGGGATTGAACCCCGGTCCTCAGAACTGTGAGGCAGATGTGCTAACCAGTCATCCAGCTTACTGTCTAGAACAATTGCTGTAATGTAATTATGCTGGTGAACTCACTAAAACAACGAACTAACTAACTGATGAAACCACCAAACTCCTTACCATAATTGTGCTCGATGACCACCTAACCAACTAATTACCCAACCCAAAAAAGGAGCTACTTTGCAACCATGCAAACCAACTAACTAACTAACTAACCAACCCACCAGCCAGACAAACCACTCAACTAGTTTGTACATAATCTTAGTGACCATACAACGAAAGGTCAAATCAAACCTCAATTGTGTTGAACAAAAAGATGAATCCTAGATAGCGTACATCAAATGTAAGGCTGTTAACAGTAGGGTGCAGGATCTCGGTGTCAGTGTACTGTAAATTGTGACACATGACTAACGAATGAGTTTGACAATACCCTTTTCCATATAGCACACCATGTTTCGGGGGAAATGATTCCTCTCTGTCACATCCTGTTTTCTTTTGTCCTCTACTGGTTGTTATTTCTTCGGGTTTCAGTTTCTTAGAGGTGATTGGCGGGCAGAGACTCCTGCGTCGCACCTGCCAGCCATCGACATCGGCGGAAGAAGTTGCCGAGTTATCGTTCATTACGTGTCTCCGTCGTCATTTGCCTACGTTTTTTTAGTATCTCGTGCATTCTCGCGTTTCATGCTCTCCTGCAAGTAGTACCTGTGGTCTTCTGCATTTTGGTAAGTATTTATGGGTTTTCTGTTCGTCTTTTCTTACTCAGCCTTGTGTAGGTTTTTGAAATTTTGTTAATCCTCTTGTACTCCAACTTCCTCCCGTGACACTCCGTCCACGACTTTTAGTTTGTTCTTCTGGTTACTTAGTTTTCCACGTCGACCTTTCGTCGCGGTGCTTTTTGTTGTCTGCATACTCATGCTTGCCTGCATCTTTATCCGTCCATTTTCTTTACCGCTTATGCCCACTAGGGTCGCGGGCTGCTGGAGCCTATCCCGGCTATCATCGGGCGAGAAGCGGGGCGCACCCTGAACCGGTCGCCAGCCAATCGCAGGTCACACAGAAACAAGCAAGCATTCGCACTCACATTCACCCCCTACGGGCAATTTCGAGTCTTCAATCAACCTAGCACGCATGTTTTGGGGATGTGGGAGGAAAGCGGAGTGCCCGGCCGGTTGTGGTGTTCAACTCATTTGCGTGTTTATGCAGTCGTGACACAGACTGTATGTAGAGTAGATGTGGTTCTTTTGTGTGTGTTACAAATGCTCCCACGGCAGTAGGAAATGGTCTCGTTTTGTGGGCAAGTACCATCAGAGCAGTGCACATGGAGTAGGGTGCGCGCTCTCTTGCGGTTGGCGGTCCACTCCAGCAGACATGGCGGGTAGGCGCGCGTGTACTCGGGCCCGCCGCTGCGCCGCCGCATGCCCCGCAGTAGAGCGTGCTGACACACAGAGTCGTAGCCCTCGGGCCCGTGGTCTGACACAAACCTGCGAAAGGCGCACACAACTCATTGGAAAAACAAACAACACGTTACATTCGATCTGAATTCATTAACATTCGGTTAATGAGGCGCTTCATTTGTTAGTGGGTTGGTTAGGTGGGGTCAGTTAACACAATTACTGTCGAAATGATTAACTTTGTTGGTTTGGTGGTCAGTTAGCACAAATACATAAACTATAGTTATTGGTTCCTTGTATGGTTGGATGATTAGTTTTCTATGAACTAATTAGTTTGTTAGAAACCATATATCTGACAATAATAAGCGGTGAGTTTTAGCAATGTGAAATTGTAAACAATAGTTAGTTAGTTAATTGTTGTTAATTAGTTGAATGTTAGTTGATATACTTAGGTGGCAAGTTTGCTCATGATCACAGTTACTGTATGTAAAACTAGTTAGTTAGTTAGGGGTCAGTGAGCATGATTATGATCTAGTTATTTGTATTATTTAAGCTAATTAGAAATAACAACCAGTCAGTTAGCACATCTGCCTCACAGTTCTGGGGACCGGGGTTCAAATCCCGGCCCCGCCTGTGTGGAGTTTGCATGTTCTCCCCGTGCCTGCGTGGGTGGCTTTTCTCCGGGCGCACTCCGCTTTCCTCCCACATCCCCAAAACATGCGTGGGAGGTTGATTGAAGACTCGAAATTGCCCGTAGGTGTGAATGTGAGTGCGACTGCTTGTTTGTTTCTATGTGCCATGCGATTAGTTGGTGACCGGTTCAGGGTGTACCCCGCCTCCAGCAGCCCCGCGACCCTTGTGAGGAGAAGCGGTAAAGAAAATGGAAGGATGGATAGTTTATAATGAACTAATCAACCCAATATAATTGACCAACTAACTAACTAACTCACTAACTGCATAGGTGGTGAGTTAGTGTGGTTTTGTTAACACTAAATAGTTAGTAAGCTGGCTAATTGGTTGTCTGTATGGTTGGTTGGTAGTTGGGTAAAACCAGTTAGCTGATTAACACAAATTGAAGTCAATTGGTTGGTGGGTTGGCATGTCCAAGCAAGCTATTGTTTGGCTTTGGTGAAGGTCCGCTCTCTAGCAAATGTCTTTGCAGCAGTTGTCGTGATGAACTTACTTGAGCAGGTACTTGGCCAGACTCGGGGAAGGCAGGAAGGCAGACAAACACGAGGACAAGAAGAGCCAACCACGCTCGCAATTCAGCATGTTGGGATTCCTCCACACCTGCAAGAGAACAAACAAAGAGCACGATGTGAGCGCCACGTTATATGACGACGTCGTTTCAAGTTCAGCGCACACTGTCTGGACCTGATTGGCCACTTGAGCCAAGATCTCGTCTCGGAGCTCGGCGTTGCCAAGCCCTCTCTGGATGATGTAATTCCCAAAGAGGTTCTCCTGAGCCCCGTTCAGCTCCGGGTCACCCATGAAGCGAAGAATCTTGACACAGAGACATCGCATTACGTAAAAACAACTTCGTTGGTTAGGTAAGTAATCAGCGAGCACAGTTGCATAAACACTAGCTAGTTGGTTGTTAGTTGTATAGTTGATTGGTGGTGGTCAGTGAGTTAGCACGGTTACATCAAACTAGTTAGTCAGTTTGTCGTTTAGATATTTGGACATTCATCCATTCATTCATCTTCTGTTCTGCTTATTCTCATTGGGTTCGCGGGCATGCCGGAGCCTATCCCAGCTGTCATCGGGCAGGTGGCGGGGTACAACCTGAACCGGTTGCCAGCCAATCGCAGGGCACATAAAAAACAAACAAGCATCCACGCACGCAATTTAGAGTCTTCAATCCACCTAGCACGCATGTTTTTGGGATGTGGAAAAGCCACGCGGGCACGGCGGGGAGAACATGCAAGGTCCACACGGGCGGGGCCCGGGATTGAACCCGGGTCCTCGCAACTGTGCCGCCCGATATTTTGGACAACAGATGGAAATGAGCTTTCTGCTAAATGTAGTGTGAGCATCTCTTTATGTCTTTTGATATTAATTAATGTATGTGCACATTGTTCATAAACTGTTAGTTTTAATACACATTGGTTAGTTGATTACAAGGGAGGCGGTTGTTGGCATGTGAAAACTTCTGTGTGATTGAGTGAGTGAGTACGTTAAGGTAGTTAGCTGGTTGGTCAGTAAGTGGTCAGTTACTTAGCACTGTTACATTTACACTATTTTGGTGGGTTGGTAAGATAGCTAGATAGATAGCTAGATAGATAACTCAACTAAGCGATAGTGATATTGGTTGTATGTTATTGCATTTATTATCTATCGTGCGTGCGTGTGTGTGTGTGTGTGTACAGCTACTGAATACTGCATTTAATTGCGCTCGTTACCAGGACAAAGATGTTTAGGGCTCCTTGCTTCAAGTTTGGATCCATTCGGGTCAGGGAGTTTTCCAGAGGGGCTGTCAGCATCCCAAAGTATGGGTCCTAAAAAAAAAAACACACAACCTATAAACGCTGCTTTTTCCCCGTGTGTGTGTGTGTGTGTGTGCGGGCACCCTAAATATGGTGCGGACATAATGAGTCATGAGGTAGTTGTTGATGTCCAGGGGTAAGGTCATCTGTGGTTCAACCTTAACTTTGGGAGCCTGGACCAGCGCCAGGCAGTCCGAGTGCAGCTCGGCACCACCTGCGCACAAACATTTACACACACACTCGGCCATGCATAAACGGTGCATACTTATTTATAGCGTCGTCCCACGCCCACCTGAAGCTGCCTGAAGCAGCGCCGCCAACTCAGCGGGGATGGGGAGGGTGGTCATGTTCACCACTTCTCGGTTGATGCGGTCCTACATGCGCACACACGCACAAACACATTTGTCTCAGCATGTGACTCTCCTCCTCCTCCTCCTCCTCCTCCTCCTCTTCCTCCCTCACCTCCTCAGCCTTCCGCGCTGGCTCCACCACCGTCTGACAATCAAACAACACAATCAAAAGTCACATTAACTGTTCAATAATCCCATTCATGCAGTCTGATTCTTATTGGGCAGAACTGTGCTGATATCTGCTGAATTTCTTTCCAACTTTGTATAAGGGTGGGCTATGGGCAAAGGGCATTCCTTTTTGCTGCAAATCTGGTTAAAAATGTTTTGATTGAATGTAGTTTCTTATATAGTTTTACATTAGATTAGATGATTTAAGTTTTTTTTTTTTTTTTTTAAAAACAATGTCAAATTCATTCATGTTGGGAATTGATGCATATAAAGGATTCTTTTACACTAAAGTTAAAAATGCCAAATGTTGAACATCTTTTTATATTATCGTATATGATTGTATTGGAATTAAGCTGAAATTCATCATTTTTGGGGGGGGGGGGCACAGATCAGGATAAAAGCTGCAGGAGTTATTTTAGTGTTAAGTACTTATCTGTAGGCAAGTTCAAATAAAAAGTTTCAAATGATCCATCCATTTTCAACAGCGCTTGTCCTGGTTAGGGTCGCGGGGCGCCGGAGCCTATCCCAGCTGACTTCGGGCGAAAGGCGGACTACACCCTGAACTGGTCGCCAGTCAGTCGCAGGGCACGCATGGACACGGACAACCATTCGCGCCGTCACTGAGTGGGAACTGATCCCACGCTGCCCGCAACAAAGTCAGGCGAGTGCGCCGCTACACCATCAGTGACAGTTTAAAATGATTCTAGGAAAACTTTATTTACTGTGTTACTTCCATGACCTAAATTAAAACAGCCAATTTGATTGTAATTTATAACATTTTAATTTACTGTAATAATGACATTGGTATTTAATTTATTTTCAATTAGAATTCATTCTGTTTTATTTTTTGTATTTTTAATTACATCCAATTCAAATCAAAATGTAAGACTTTAAGAGTTTAAGAATCCCCCCGCCCACACACACACACACACACACGTGCTCACACGCGTACCCGGATGTACCACTGCCGGTTGACGATGACTCGCACCATGGCACGCAACTTGACGAGATATTTCCTCCTGCGGGCAAACTTCTTTCTGTCAAAATGAATCAAAAATCAAAACAACAACAACAGGGCAATTATTAAATATTCGACGTCAATGGAGGCAGTTCTGAATAAAGCTGCATGATTGGTCACCTGACGACGCATCCTCTGCATCTGGCCTGCAGCTGCGTCATGCGGTGTCGGAACTTGACGAAGTTCTTGCGTATGAAGTACATGCGCACGTATCTCTGTAGCGTGAGGGCGGCGATGTTGAGCACGCGGTCACGCTTGCCCTCCAGGAGCTGATACAGATCCTCCTTCAGGAAGATCTGCGCGCACACAAACGCACTTTGAAGTGTATTCGCGTCCTGTGTGCGTGCGTGCGCGCGTGCGTCAACAAACCTTAGTGACTCCCAACTGGTAGGAGCCGACCTTGACGGGTCCCAGCTTCCTCAGCATGATGACGCAGTTTTCTTGGTCGGCCATGGGGGGGTCCTTCAAGCAGAGCAGCGCTTTGTACCTATGCACACGTACAGTGCCAGGAAAATGTATTGGCTCCCTTCTCAAATTCTTAGATTTTTGCATTGTTTCTTTACTTTAATGTTCAAGATCATCAAACAAATATGAATATCAGACAAATATAACCCAAGTGAAAGGAAAATGCTGTTTTAAAATTGTGATTGAATTCATTAAGGGAAAAAAAACCTAAAGTTACGTGGCCCTGTATGAAAAGTTGTGGCTAATCACAATTTCTGGCTAATTCTTACAGATCACATCCAAGCCTGATGACCTCCAGACCTGTTCAAGCAAGAAATCACTTAAACAGAATCTGTCCCGACAAAATCAAGTCAGACAAAAGATCTAAAAAAGGAGCAACAAAATGACACACTCCCAAAACATTTGAGAACAGTTGAGAAATAAAGTAATTGACATCTATCCAGCTGGAAAGGGTTACAAAAGCCATTTCCTAAAGCTTTAGGATACCAGTGAACCATAGGGAGAGCCATTATCCTCACATGGAGAAAACATGGAACAGCGGTGAACCTTCCCAGGAGTGGCCGGCCTACGAAGATTACCCCAAGACAACAGCAAGAACTCAGGACAACTTCTAAAGAACCTACGGTCAGTGTTCATGACACAACCATAAGTAAGAGACTGGGTACAATGGGATCCGTGGCAGAGTTCCAAGGCAAAAACCACTGTGAATGAAAAAGAACATAAAGGCTCGTTAGTGCCATGAAAAGGTTTTGGTCCCCTTCTCAAATTCTCATTTTTTTGAATCGTTTCCCCACCTTAATGTTCAACATCATCAAATAAATGTAAATAGAAGAATATAACGGAAGTGAACTTAAAATGCTGTTTGTCAATGGTGATTTCAGTTATTAAGGGAAAAAAAAACCGATTCAAAGTTAGCTGCGCTGTGTGAAAAAGTAATGGGCCCCTAAACCTGATAACTGGTTGGGCCTCTCTTAGCAGCAACACGTGAAATCAAGCATTTTCTATCACTGGCAAGGAGTCTTTCAGATCTCTGTGGAGATATTTTGGCCCCCTCCTCCTTGCAGAATTGTTTGGATTCAGCAAATATTGAGGGTTTTCGAGCATGAACAGCCTTTTTAAGGTCATGCCCCTGAAATCGGATTCATGTCTGGACTTTCATTAGGCCACTCCAAAACCTTCGTTTTGTTTTTTTAAGCCATTCAGCAGTCGACTTGCTTGTGTGTTTTGGATCGTTATCCTGCTGCAGAACCCAAGTGCGCTTCATCTTGAGGTCACAAACACATGGCTGAACATTCTCCTTCAGGATTTTCTGTTACAGAGCAGAATTCATGGTTCCATCAATCACGGCAAGTTGTCCAGGTCCTGAAGGAGAAAAGCAGCCCAAGACCATCACACTACCATCACCATGATTGGCTGTTGGTATGATGATCTTTTTTCTGAAATGCTGTGCTACATTTATGCCTGATGTGACGAGAATCACACCTTCCACAAAGCTCAACTTTCATCTCATCAGTCCATAGAAAATTCTCCCAAAGGTTTTTTGAATCATTCAGATGTTTTTTTTTGCAAAAGTAAGACGAGACTTTGTTCTTTTTGGTCAGCAGCGCTTTTCCCCTCGGACCTCTAGCATGGATGAAATGTTTGCCCAGTCTCTTCCTTATTGTTGTGTCATGAACAGCGACCTTAACTGAGGAAAGGGAGGCATGCAGTTCTTCAGAAGTTGTCCCGAGTTATTTATTTTTGGGGGCCTCCTGGATGAGTCATTGCTGTTCTCTCGGGGTCATCTTTGTAGGCCGACCACTCCTGGGAAGGTTCACCGCTGTTCCATAATTTCTTCATTTGAGCTTAATGGGTCTCCCTAGAGTTTTTTGGAATCCTAACGCTTTAGAAATGGCTTTGTAACTTAGTTTCTTAAATATTTTTATATTCAAAGACATTATTTGAAAGAAGTTTTTTATTTTTTTAAAAACAATTATCAAATTCCGCTCCAACGTCACTTCTCACGCAATGCACTAGTCCGTCTGTGCATGAGCAGACTTGATTCAGGCAGACAAAAAACAGACTCGTTAGCACGGTTGTGAGGAAAATGAAGCGGCAGCTGCCCTCTGTGCATTCTAAAATTTTGCCCCAAATGAAAGCCAAACGTGGAAGATACACGTAACCGCTACATTGTTCTCCAAACTTGAGTGCCAATCAAAAATGAAAAAGGAAATTCAAGATATGCTTCAAACATCAGGTCAGAAAATGCCAGCTTACCAGTATTTTATGTCAGGCTGCTAATTTAATGGAAAAGACACCACCTTGTTTGGTTCATAAATTCTTCAATCTGACTCTAATGTCACCAGCCATGAACCTCACCACACGTCGTGGCCAACCGCCGAGTAACCTAAACTCCTGCATATGCACCGAGCTAACTACTTACATACCCGTCTACAAACACACCTGGATAGAAAGCTGTGAAAATTCAGCGTAAATCTGACTAATGTCAGTGCCTCACCGGCCATGAACCTCACCCCACCGTACAACTACGATATACCTACCTGCCTGCGCGCCTACCTACCCACCTGGATAGGAAGCTGTGAAATGTCAGTCTAATGGGATAGCCCTCCTTGCGTATCCGGATGGTCTCCATGATTCCAGAGTAGCGCAGCTGCGTCGAGACCAGGTCCATGTCAAACATTGCAGCTTCCTGAATCGGCAGAAAACCCCCCACATGAGCACTTTTGAAACACAAACACCGAACAGCGTGCTCGTAGATTGATACCTTACGCTGGTTTGGCTTGATACAGCGCACAAAATAAGGGTGACACCTGGAAAATGACAGAGTACCACAGGGAATAAATGGAGAAAAGAAAATGGAGTAGTGTTCCCTGTGTAGTGTTCTACCTCTCCATCTTCTCCAGTAGCTCCTGCAAGCTGCTCTGGAACTTAACGCTGACCGTGCTGGCTTGGAAGCGGCGAGCCGTGCTGCTGCGCCGCGTGCTGGACCGATGCTGGGACAACACCTCGGAATGTTTCAAGAAAAGGTCCGCCACAATCTGCCGGTATACACGCAAAAGTACGTACTGAGGTAAATGACTGAAAAAACAGTAAAAGTCTCACTCTGTTTTTGCTGTGGATGAACAGGTCCAGGACATCCTGGCGGACCGTGTCAAAGTTCTTGTCCAGAAACTTGTTCACCTAGGACCCAAAACATGAGACAACTTTCAGCAAATGAACTAAAGATGTGCATCACCTACCGATTTATACTGTAGTAACTATCACTAAATGACCTACCAACTATCTGCTTACCCATTTGTTCGACTTACCTACTTAGCCATTTACAGTATATCACTACCCACCACCCTAAATAGGGGTGCACGATTTTCTTTTATACTGTACGGCGCGTTTTAGGCCAATTTCTGCCACTGCATCCTGCCTACACTAAAGATATATATGACATTACGTCCGAGCACTTAGTCCTTATGGCATATGTAGAAGTAATGAGCGTAAACAGAGTGCAAGCAATCAAAGTGTACCTGGTAGGTAACTTTTCCGGCATAGTGCTTGAGGGTGAACTGGGGCAGAGGCATCTTTGGCTTGGCATACAGGGGGTCGTTACCATGGTGATAATGGCACTTTTGCAGGAACGTGTGGTCTGTGGCCTAATTGCCACAAGTGCAAGTGCTCCGTGGTTATGAAGTCCATTTTCTTGGGGGCATTTGGATTGGAGGAAAAAGGGTACCTGAGGGAAACCGCACTGATCGTCAAGTATGCGCAGAATCCCATGAGGCTTTGCGGCAATCAGGTCCAAGCAGGCCTGGTTAGAACTGAAGGGCTGCTGCTGCCACTCGATCTGCTCTCGCATGTACTCCTCCTGTAGGATATACAGCGAATGTTCACGCAGTCTCAGCTTTTCCACTCAACTCACGTCCATTCGCGACTTTTTCCACAGAACACAACAAAGACTGTTGGCTTGTTCTTTGATGAAACAGCGACAAGGCAGTGACATGAGTGAAACGTTGGCGTGGAGGTCATAACTTTGCAACCTGTAAAAATATCAATAGCTGCTATTTTTACAACCGTTTTGAGTCCGTGATACATACAGGAGATAGAGTGGCTCACTTGAACAAACATACGGTTGACCCCTGCTGTTTGCTGGGGACCGAGCCTGCCCGCGAATAATGAAAAATCTAGGACTAACTGACACTCCGGAATAATTGCAGGAGCTTGGGCAGTAAGAAAACAACAAATATCGGGTAAAAGAACACAATGAAGCGATTGTTTCTGCGAATAACGGCGGATAGTTTCCCCCCCAAAAATCTGAATAGATATATTCACGAATGCCGAACCACAAAAACGCCTTTTCGCTCTTTACAAAGTCACCTATTTGCGTTTTTTTCCCCCCGCAGAACCTATTCCAAGCTATCAGTCCTAAGGTGCCTCAATATGGTGGCAAAATAGGAAGTATGTTGAAGGGATACGGCTTGACTGTTCTAAGATCTTTGTATGTTGGTGAGGAGCTAGGTTTAGCCTGGGTTGTTAGCAGAAGAATAGGGTCTATGTGTTTTTGCTTGGCTGAGTGGCTATTAAAAAGAAATCCAATTTTCTGTAACCTGTTTCAATGGTAATGTTGTAAGTGGAAATGATCAACTGTTTCTGTTTCAAACTGAATCATGGTTACACTTTTAACTATTCATTCATTCATTTTCCGTTCCGCTCATCCTCACCAGGATCGCGTGCTGGAGCCTATCCCAGCTATCTTTGGGCGAGAGGCGAGGTACACCCACAGGTGGGGCCGGGATTCGAGCTTTGAGGCGGATGTGCTAACCAGGCATCCGCCGTGCCGCCTTCTAACGGTTAATGTAGGCAATTGTAAACATTTTTAAGGGGGCATCAATGAGTCACATTTTCCGCCATTGGCAGAAGGACTCGGTATAGTGAGGCTTCACTGTAATACGACTAGAAAAAGGAGAGGTTGTACAACAAAGGTTTTCCCTGACCTGCTCTTGCTGGATGATGACTTTGTTAAAAAAGAATTGCAAAGTTTCGTTGGCATAGTTGATGCACAGTTGCTCAAAACTGTTCACCTCCAGCTCCTGCAGGGTAAGACGTGAGGCTTTACTCAAGTGAGGGGGCGTCAGTCGTATTTTGACTCATACATGGTCAAAAAAGCGGGACCTCAAATCCATAAATGTCCAGTATGGAGATGGAGAGCACCTCGTTGCGAGGGTATACCCGTCCGTTGATACGCTCTATCAGCCAGTTGAAGAGCAGCGAGTAGAGGATCTTGGCAACGGCGTCTCTACAAGACACACAAACACACACACACACACACACACACACACACGGGGTTCCTATGGAAACAAGAGAAGCTGGTTCCTATGGAAACAAGGGGGCATCGGTGACGATGCGACGCCCCCACCTCTCCTCTCCGAGCACCCCTCTACCCCCTTGTCTTTACGTCCTTTGTTCTTACGTGCCTCTTTCAAAGATGGGAAGAGACTTTCAGAGGTCTCACTCTGAAGCAATCTCCTGGAGGGTTTAACATGGACCAATTTAATTTGATGTTTTAAATGTTTGCTACTTAAAAAAACAATTCATCATAGTATAGGGTAAAGAGTCCATTCTGAGGCGCCATTTCTGGCAACAAAATCAACAACAAAAAAAATATATATATTATATATATATATATATATATATATATATATATGTGTGTATATATATACATATATATATATATACATATATATATATATATGTGTGTATATAAAAATGGGCACCAGCACACTTTTCCTCCATTCCTTCTCACCTGCGAGAATTCCGTTGAACAAGCTGGTCAGAAACTCCACAGCCAGCTCTCCTAGATGCTTCCATACCTCCAAAGGAATTACTAATCATTGCCACTTGCCTCGTCTTCTCTTCCTTCGCTCTCATTTTCCTCATTCATCAACTCCTCAAAGTATTCTTTCCATCCGTCCAGCACACTACTGGCACCAGTCAAGACATTTCCATCTCTATCCTTAATCACCCTAACCTGCTGCACATCCTTCCCATCTCTATCCCTCTGTCTGGCCAACCTGTAGAGATCCTTTTCTCCTTCTTTAGTGTCCAACCTGGCATACATGTCATCATATGCCTCTTGTTTTGCCTTTGCCACCTCTACCTTTGCCCTATGTCACATCTCAATGTATTCCTTCCGCTTCTCCTCGGTCCTCTCAGTGTCCCGCTTCTTCTTAGCTAACCTTTTTCCTTGTATGATTTCCTGTATTGTGAGGTTCCACCACCAAGTCTCCATCTCTCCTTTCCTGCCAGAAGATACACCAAGTACTCTCCTACCTGCCTCTCTGATCACCTTGGCTGCAGTGGTCCAGTCTTCTGGAAGCTCCTCCCGTCCACCGAGAGCTTGTCTCACCTCTTCCCGAAAAGCTGCACAACACTCGTCCTGTCTCGGCTTCCACCACGTGCTTCTCTGCTCTGCCTTTGTCTTCCTAATCTTCCTCCCCACCACCAGAGTCATCTTCCACACCACCATCCTATGCTGTCCAGCCACACTCTCCCCTACCACTACCTTACAGTCGCTAACCTCCTTCAGATTACATGGTACCAAAAATGGCTCCTTGCAAGTGTTAAGTGGCTAAAGACCAACAAATCTTAATAAAATACAACAACTAATAATAAATAATAAATCCAAAAAATGGACTTAAACTGACCTGGCATCCACAGCGCTCTCCACTGTGAGCGGAGTGGAGATCTTTTCATGGACTGTGTCCTGCAAACATAACATGCTGTATATCAACCCTCATGATAATCTAATAAAAATGTAAAGTAATAATGTACGTTGTGTGTGGTCGGCGTGTGGGCGTTCACCATGACTTTGAAGGTGACACACTTCTGCAGGCCTTCGGGCGACACCTGTAGCAGGTCAGCGACCACTCGGATCTCCTGAGTGCTCGCCGCCGCCGCCCCCTCCTGACCTCCAGCCTGCAGGGGGCATCGTTAATAAGCATCATCACCAAGTGTGTTGCGCAGGGGTGGGGAAGGTTTGGCCTGGGGCCTACGTGCAGCCCGCCTCCTTCGTTTAATCCAACCCACCGAGCATTTACATTATCAAGAACCTTGTAATATTTGGTGCATTCATTTTCTTTCTTTCCCCCCCAAAATGGTTGGCTAAAATGTATTTATTTTTGTAATCATTGATCTCATTCAATAATTGGTTTGCTGATTCATTGTAGATAATACAATTAAATAGTTCAGCAAAACGAACAATTTTAAATATTTGATCATTCACTCCACAAATAATTATAATCAAATGAATAAAAAAGAATAATGACAATTATTTCGGATTATTATGACTGTATTAGGGGGTACAGTGGCCTCCGGTTTCCTCCCACAACCCAGAAACATGCTTGGTAGGTTAAGTGAAGACTCTAAAGTGCCTGTGCATGTGAATGGGACTGCGAATGGTTGTTTGTCCGCCTTGCCATTGGCTGACGACGAGATCAGGGTGTACCCCGCCTCTCGCCAAGAGTCAACTGAGTACACGCCAGCACGTCTGCGACCCTAGTGAGGATAAGCGGGATGGAAAATGGATGGATTGATTATTAGTATTATTATTACAACCCCAATTCCAATGAAGTTGGGACAAATCATGTTCAAGCAATATTGAATTGAATACACTCCAAAGACAAGATATTTCATGTTCAAACTGATCAAGTTGATTGTTTTTAGCAAATAATCATGAACTTAGAATTTGATGGCTGCAACACGTTCCAAAAGAGCTGGCACAGGCTCATGTTTACCACGCATGTTTTTGGCATGTGGGAGGAAACTCACACAGGCACGGGAAGAACATGCAAACTCCACACAGGCGGGGCCGGGGATTGAATCCCGGGTCCTCGGAACTGTGAGGCAGACGCTCTAACCGGTCAACCGCCGTGCCGCTATTTTACATCTTCTACATCCAAATTTGGATTTGATTTTCGACCCCCATCTACAAATAACCTGGCCGTTCTATCGGTTTTCCAAATGTCAATGCGGCCGTAGCGCCCTGGTGTAAGGTCCGTGTGTGTGACATGTTGACCTGGTGCGACTGGAAGTAGACGTTGCCGAGATGGAGGACGGAGGAAAGGAGCAGGTAGATGCCCTTTCGCTCCTCGGCGTTGAAGCGCAGGAGATCCATAGCGCTCAGGAGGTGGCGGAAGTCCTGGGCATCGTCCTTCCCCACGATTTTGCAGTCCCCTCCCTGTGACCACGTGCACACACGGGCCTTCATCGCTACACTAATGTTCCAAGAATGTGGTTACAAAAAAAAGTTTTTTTCTGATATTTGCACTTATTTGCAGTATTGAGTTGGTTATTTACGTCGCAGACGAGAAAAGAAGGTAAAATCATTATTTGATCGTCTGCTGGCTTTTGGCTAGGGATAGGTAGGTAGTCACCTATGCTCACGAGCTAGGGGTCGTGACTGAAGTTTGTGGATACAAGCGGTGGAAATCCATTTCCTCTGCAGGGTATCCAGGCTCTCCCTTAGAGATAGGGGGACAAGCTCAGTCATCAAGAAGGAGCTCAGAGCTGCTCCTCCACATTGAGAGGTGAGCCACAGTGGTTTGGGCGTCTGGCTAGGATGCCCAAACCACTGTGGACGCTTCCTTGGTGAGGAGGCCCCGGGGACGACCCAGGACACGCCGGAGAGACAATGTCCCTCAGTTGACCAGGGAACGCCTTCGGATCCCCTCGGAAGAGCTGGACGGAGTGGCTGGGGAGAGGGAAGTCTGGGCTTCCCTGGCTGTGACCTGACTCCGGATAAGCAGAAGAAAATGGATGGCTGGATGGTTGGATAAATAGGTAGGTGAGTAGGTAGGTAGGTAAGGTGGGCAAGCTGGTAGGAAAAGTACGTAGGTAGGGTAGGTGTGTTGGCAGGGTAGGAAGGCAGGCAAGTGGGTATGTAGGGTAGCTGGGTTGGGTAGATAGGTAAGGTAGGTAGAAGGTACAATAGGTACAGTACGTAGGTGGGTAGGTAGGTACAGTAGGTAGTAGAGGCTGACGCGGAAGTGGATGTTGGCTCCCGCTCCCTCCCACTCCCACAGAGCTTGGAGGGTGTTACTCATTTATTTTTGGTTGTTATATTTAAAGTTGAGTTTTGTTAGTTTAATAAATACTACATTTCGAAATCAATGAATAATCATTTATTAATCATGATTTCAATATCGATCAAAATAATTGCGATGAAACATTTTTCCATCATTGCCCAGCCCTAGTAGGTAGGTAGGTACTCTGTATTTCGGTGAGAAGGTAGAGCAGGTAGCAAGGGTAGGTGTCTTGGTAGGGAATGTCGGCAAATGGTCGGGAATATATGTAGGTACAGTCGGTATGGTAAGTAGGAATTTACGGTAGGTAGGTAAACTGGGTAAGATGTCATACTCCCTTACCTGTTTAGAGTGCCTGTTTGTTTCGAGCAGATTGAATTTATGTAAATGAGCAAAATGACTCTTATTTGGTTGTCCACTTCCACCAAAAAAGAAGGCTCACTATTGGACTGGTGGAGGCATTGGACCCAGTAACAGGTCAAACAGAGGTGCACTGCAAATACTGTCATTGTACATAAAAAGTTCGGTAAATACTTGACTCACACCGGGTGCTGGCATGGCTGTGTGTAAAGCAACTGAAAAGGTGAGAAAGTGCTCTCGCAGTCATCTGGCATGAAAAGCTAACTTGATAGCGGAATGGCATCCATCACGTCAATGCATTTACATCAAAGCGAACGAAAGGTTAGACGAGCCACATTTATATTTGGGGCCATTGATCAATGTCTGGAGAATGAATGTCACCTTGGCACAGAGATGACAAGTCATTTGTGAAGCCAGAAATGGATTAGCTGGGCTCTCCGCGTGTGTGTGCGTGCGTGCGTGCGTGCGTGCGTCCGTGTACCTGATTTAGATAATAGTAGGTTTCGGGATCCTGCAGATGCAGTGAGCGCTTCTCGTGTGGAGGAAGGCCCGCCAGCATCTCGTAGAAGATGTGGTAGTTTCTCTCCGATTTGGCCTGACCATTACAAGAAAAAGCCAACAGACTGACCGTTGCAATATAGAATATGTACCTCCTGTATTCGACATTGAAAATGGAACCGCGGCGTTTGTTGTTAGGGTTCGTCGTGGATCACTAACACATAGTATAGTCGTCGGTAGTTATAATATTCATAAGAATAATAGTAACAAGAAGAAGAAATATACAAAAAATAAATGAAGTGCAAAAATAAAAAGAATACAGGCTCCAACTAAGCGGTAGAATATGGATGTATGGATAGGGTATTTACAACAATAATAATAGTTATATAAAAGGATGGTTAATCATAGTTAAATAAATAAAAATGACACCCGTGACCCTGTAATAGACAAGCAGTACAAAATGGATGAGGGATACTATTTTTTTTTTCCAAAGAAGGATGGATCATAATAATTATTTAAAACAAATAAGAATAATAATAATAGTGTAGTAATACAGTGTAATTGACACTCCCATATCATTGGCATGAAAATTCTGAAAAAACCTTGAATAAGCGCGGGACGAGGTAAAACACACAAATAAGCGGGCGATTGGGTTGATAAAACTGCAAATAAGCAGGGCTCGCCGCAAACAATAGGAGATCTGCGAATCATTGAATTTGCGAAGGCCGAACTGCGAATATGCGGGGGTCCACCGTAATCAAGATTAAATGAAAATATTACAAATATTAATGAATAAAGGCTGCTTTTCAGATCAGATAAAGATGTTTCACATGGGCTATGAACATTTTAAATCAGACAAATACGTGTGGAAATAAAGTGGGACAGGTGTGTCTGCGTGATCTCAGATCTTAGGATGGACATTGCGTGCGTGTGTGTGTGTGTGTGTGTGTGTGAAATGGGAGTGTGAGGTCATCTCAGTCCTGCAGATGACAGACGCTCCTGATGGAGACATCGGGATTAAAGAGACATAGCATTATGTTGGACACATCACGAATCTCCTCTTTCTCCCACTCTGACTCACTTGTAAGAAGACGCCATGTGCACGTGTGTGTGTGTGTGTGTGTGTGCTTTCTTTTGTGTTTGTGAGTGTGTGTGTGTGTGTCTAGTTCACCTGAAAGACAATGCGGGACTTCTCCAACAGGTACTGAGATGTTATGGCACCGCTGATTACACCTCTGATTAATTAGGTTTGGAACACACGCACACACAAACAAAAACCCACACACACATGCACACAAACACACGCACAGACATGCAGACACATTTGAGAGTTAAGTAACAAGTCATGCATGGGTAATGCGTTTGGGTCTTCTTTGTCACAGATCAACTTGTCACCAAGTGTGTAAGAGTGTTCCATTCTTCACGTGTGCGGTATCGTTATCACAATGGACAGTGCTCACTATCTCATGGTTATAGAAAAACCACACCAAGGAGGTCATGTTTTCACAAAAAAAAACAACACATTTGTTAGCTTAAAAACATCATTTCCTCACTCATTTTTAACTTACTGTTACAATATCAATACAAAGTACCAATGAGCTTCCTAAAAAACCCAGATCATGGTAATCCGCAAAGGGTTTGGTCTTGTTTTCCGAAAAGGATCAAATATGGCTTTAGCGTCGTACCTGGAAGGATTTTTTCAATCTTAAAAGATTGATCTGTTATAGAATCCACATCTTTTGGTCCTACAGTGTGTGGTGTGTTCCAATAATCTCAACACAGAATATCACAGACAAAAAGATTCTGTTCCAACACCGATCTACAATCCAGTCCTCCACTACAAAAAAACACGCCTAATCCAAAGTGATCTAAAAAAACAAACAAACGAGAAGAAACACTAGCGGATATGTTGGTTGCACCAGTGTAAAATGTGTCTTACTCAGGGAATTTTTGTGAAAAGTGTGCAAATGACTGAAATATGGAAAACATGTTTCTACGATGTCCTGAATGAGCGGAACAATTTGTTGAAATTTAAAATTAGATTTGGTTTCAATCTGTTGAGAAATGTGGAAGGACGAGGTCAAAATTGGACAATTTCTCAATTCATTATTAATTTGGGAATTTTGTGTTAGAAAATGTGGGAATTTGTACTTTCAAATGCATCGCAAATGAGCTGAACATTTTGAAGTTGTAATGGTTTCAATAATAATCAAATATAGAGAGAAATATGGAAGGATGAGTCAAATTTGGAAAATGTCTCAATTGATTCATTGTCATTTTTATCATGGAAAATGTGGAATTCTGATTGTTATTCATATTTTTTAAAACATTCTTTTTGAACTACTCACTCCTCCATGCAGATCTCTGTGAATTTGCCAAAGCGTGACGAGTTGTCGTTGCACACCGTTTTGGCGTTGCCAAATGACTCCAACAGGGGCGTGGCTTCCAAGATCTAATGAATAGGTCAATACAATACTTGTTACCGTTTCAACCTCCAACAGGGTGGACAACAACACTATCAATCCCTTACCTCTATCTGACGGGACACGGCCACGGAAAAGGAATGCAAAAATTGTATTAGCCTAACTACCTTTATACACAGTACGTGATTTCATGATGTATTCTAAATGGCAGATGCACCTGTTGTGTCACATTGCGTTTGTGATGTATGGCTGTCAAGTAACGCAGGATCAGTTTGGTGGCTTCCGTCTTCCCGGACCCGCTTTCTCCACTACAAAAAAATCATTCAAAAAGGGGGAAAAATTATTAAATGAAAAAGTGACGTCAAACTCTGGATTCAAATGGAGGGAAACTTGGTACCTGATGACAATACACTGGTTGTCTTTGGCATCCATCATGTTGGTGTAGGAGAGATTAGCAAGGGCAAAAAGATGACTGCAACACAGGCACACATTTTACTGCCTTTTGTCATAGTTCAATTAGGAAGGTTGGACTTTTCAGTAACGTATGATATTCGTCAGTAAGCTAGCAAAGTGGACTCTTAAGTAGAGTATTACATTCATCGCGAAACTATCAGAGTGGACTTTTCAGTAACCTGTTACGTTACCCGCCAAACTCGGAGGGTTTTTTTTTTTTTAGTAATGTATTACATTAACTCCTAAAATAGCTAGGACTCTTAAATACAGTATGGTTTTACGTTACCTGGCAGTCTAGCAGGGTGGATTTTGGCAGCATGGACTTATAATTTCAATAGAGTATTACATTAGCCAGTAAAGCAAATTGACTAGCAGGGTGGACTCTTTGAATACAATATTACATGAGCCAATAAACTAGCCATTTGGAGTTTTTAGTAATGTACCTGTATTATATTAGCCACTAATCTAGCCTGATGGAGTTTTTAGTAATGTATTACATGAGCCACTAAACTAGCAGGGTGGACTTGTATTTTTATTAGACCGTATTACATTAGCCGCTAAAGTAACAGAAGGACTCTGTAAGTACAGTATTACGCTGCTGAACAAGCTAGGTCACAGTTTTTATTAATGCATTACATTAGTGGCAACAACAACAACAATCCAAAGACAATATATTCACATTAAAGTGTCATTGTTGGCCACATACACCAAAACGAGGGTCTTACGGAGGGTTGTCGCTCAGGCCATGTCCCTCGTACTGGAGTAAAATATCTGTGCCATAAATGTTGAGAAGCTTGTATGGGTTGACGGAGACCAGGATGCCGCCGATGTACGTCTTTTGAGAGAGAAATACATCCATATTGAGTTATCACATGCAAGTGGTGACGAAGCTTACATAAATGAGCTCCTGGTCATAGCGTTTCTTGAGGTTCATCAGGACGGTGGTCTCATTCAGTTCTCTGAAATTAAACAATTGACAACGCCATGAATAGGTCTACCAATGGGCTTCCAGATATTAGACTTGTGAGGCTTACGGCAGTTGTGTCAAGTCCTCCACGCCCTCGGCCCAGCGCTTCACCCTGTGGCTGGTTGTCGGCATGCTTAGGATAGAGTAGATCTAAAAGAACAATGACATGTATTTAGCCCGAAGGATCTGAGTCATCATGGTCCAAATTTGAGATAATTCTTTGTGAACTACCGACTACCTTGTCATACCAGCTCTGCCCAGGAACCCTCTCTCGGACGGGGGTCCAGTCTGGATCCTGAAGCTCTTCGTTCTTGATGTCGGCTGTGGGTAAATATCCATCTAACACACCTGTCTCTCTATACATGGACCACTTGGCCAGATGCTGGACCGTGCCATGGGGTAAAACTCTCTCAGAGGCCCACACATCCTCCCCGGTTTCGCCGCCGCCCCTGGCATTCCGGGCCCAGTGACCCGAGTGCGGTCCATAGGGTGGGATTGGGGCGTAGCGATTATCTGTGCCATATAGTGCAGTTGGGGGCCTGTAGGAAGCATAGCGAAGCTGCTGGTTTTGGATGGCGTTGGCCAGGCTGGGATTGTTGAACCGTCTTGTGAGGACAGAGCCATCTGGCAGCCTGCGGGGCAAACGGGGCTCAAGTTAAAACTTTCAGAACTATGCCACATGCCCTGGTTTATCTCTGTGGTTTGCTGACCTGTAACAGATGCCACGCAGGTCGTCATTCTTCAGGGCAGAGTATAGGTTCGGACTGTCGGGTTTCGGTGCCCCCTTGAACACAGAGTTTTGAGGGAGGTGGAAGAGATCAGATGAACGAAGGCCCATGTTCTTCCTCAAAGCAGCGGTGAGGTTTGGAGTCGCAGGCTGCTGACCAGGGATAACCAGGGAACCATCAGGGAGCTGATACGAAGCATTCCGAATGCTGTGATTTGCAAGAGCCTACGGGGCGGTACAAGCAAGAAACCATCTGTGATCTATGCACCACCCGCAAGAGTCATGAAAACAAGCTGTGTCAGGATTACCTACTTTTGACAAGTCCGGAGTGATCGGTTTGCGCGGGTCGATGATGATGGTTCCGTCAGGCAGAGTGTACGATACACCCCTAAGGTAGGGGTTGTGAAGGGCAGAGGTCAAGTTGGGAGTCTTTGGTTTCATTGAGTCGACAATCATGGTTCCATTGGGGAGGGTGAGGGTTGCCCCCTTCAAGGCCGGGTTATTAAGAGCCTGTTATGGAGCAGGTTGACAGCTAGGTTCAGATAACGTAATGTTGCACAGTTCTAAGGGAGACCGATTATTTTGTCACTTCAGTGCATTGCAATTGGGGGTTGAAAACAAACCTTTAATAAGTCTGGCGGTATAGGTGTATTGGGGTCCCGAACTCCCTCCGGCAGGTTAAAGGAGGCCTTCCTGAGGGTAGGGTTCTGAAGGGCGTTAGCAAGACTCGGAGAAACAGGCTTCCGGGGGTCAATGATTATAGTGCCATCTGGCAGCGTGTAAGATGCCGATTTTAGGTAAGGGTTTTGAAGTGCTGCCGTGAGGTTGGGGGATTTTGTTTTTTTTGGGTCAATGACGATGGTACCGTCAGGGAGCGACTGGGATGCTTCACGGAGAGCAGGGTTCTTTAGTGCCTTAGCGAGGTCTGGGGAAACAGGTTGCTGTATGTGAAGAGACAGGTTAATGGTTATCAAAGGCGGAAACAATGTGGATTCAAAACAGGAGTCATAAATCATTGGTTACTTGGTTTTTAGGGTCTATAATTGTGCCATCAGGTAGAGTGTAAGTAGCAGTCCTGAGATCCTGGTTCTGAAGCGCTCTGGCAAGGTTAGGAGACATGGGCTGCTGGGAAACCCGTGGGTCCTGCATTGGGCAGTAATGAAAGTGACACACTACGAAAATGCTTGTCAGGCTCTCCCCACAAAATCTACTCTTTCTTTGACTGCCCATTACTCACATTTTTTTACAGGTGCAAATAACCCTGAGTAATGTACGATTAACTTTTTGATGAGAGAACATTTGTCACGGAAGTGAAAAGACAATTTAGAAGACCATGGGCAGCCACGAGCGCCAGAAGAGCGCCAGAAGAGATCACAATGTCTCGCAATTGCAAAGGCAATGTTCCGCAATGTTGTCCATTCAGCCACAATATAAGCTATGTTTGGAAATTGGTGGAAACTGGTGGAAACCAGTTTGATTATTTCTGAATGCACAGGAATAATTACACTATACCAGGTGGGGAAGAGCTGCACGGAGAACGACTGGTTAGAGCGTCTGCCTCACAGTTCTGAGGACTGGTGTTCAATCCCCGACCCCGCCTGTGTGGCGTTTGCATGTTCTCCCCGTGCCTGCGTGGGTTTTCTCAGGGCACTCCGGTTTCCTCCCACATCCCAAAAACATGCATGGTAGGTTAATTGAAGTCTCTAAATTGCCCGTAGGTGTGAATGTGAGTGTGAATGGTTGTTTGTTTCTATGTGCCCTGCGATTGGCTGGCAACCAGTTCAGGGTGTACCTCCTGCCCGATGATAGCTGGGATAGGCTCCAGCACTCCCACGACCCGAGTGAGGAGAAGCGGCTCAGAAAAATGGTAATGATAGGTGGGGAAGACTAATGTTTTGTTTTTGCCATTAAATTATCGCAGCTTTAATTTTATTTTCTGTATTTTAGTTCATTAGACTTGCATCTGTGTCAATAAACACCTGAATAAAAATGTACCGTGAGTAATGACCAGTGAAAGTGGGAGTATATTTTTGAGGAACCTCGTATATGCTCACACGCTGCTTCAATACCCACCGTAATAATTGATCCATCAGGCAAAATGTATGAAGCTCCCCGTATTTGCTGGTTTTGCAAGGCCTGACCGAGCTGCGGTGAGGAACGTGGATCTGCAAAAGGCGACACCAAGGTTCCGTCCGGCAACCGGTAGGATGCCTGCATCAGCTGTGGATTGTGAATGGCATTCGCCAGCAATGGTGAAGAAGGTGGCGGGGGTGCATAGGGCGACCGACTGAGTTTCAAAGGAGTCTGATAGGACACTTGGCGGAGATTTGGGTTCTGCTGCAGTGCACTATGGAGCTTGGGGGTGACCGGAGCGTAAGGGTTATGGTGTTGCATCATTGGGGATCTTAAAGATGCAACGTTCTGAAAGTCGGAGCGGTTCTGCAAAGCATCATAGAGCAGCGGTGCTGGACCAGGCTCAGAGATGTAATCGTACCCGGTAACATACGTTTGCCCATATGGTGAGTGGAGGTGCGGAGTGGGATAGGACGCTAGATTCTGGAGTACCTGACCGTGTCTCATGGCTCCAGAAAGCAGTGGAGATGAAGGCCCAGGTTGAGCATACAGGGATGGAGGCCTTTGAAGGGAAGACACATAGGAGGCATCTCTCACTGCCTTGTTTTCCAGCACTTGGGATACCATCGAAGAGGAAGAGGCCATAGGCTGCTCAAAAGGTGATAACGGCCTTTGCAGAGGAGAAGCATAGGATGCGTCTCTCAACGCCTGGTTTTGCAGTGCTCTAGACACCATCGGGGAGGAAGGGGGCATGGGGTGCTCGTAAGGAGAGAGCGGCCTTTGTAGAGGAGGAGCATAGGATGCGTCTCTTACCGCATGGTTTTGCAGGGCACTTGACACTATCGGGGAGGAAGGGGCCATGGGCTCCTCGTGAGGAGATAGTCGCCTCTGCAAAGGAGAAATGTAGGAGGCGTCTTTCACCGCTTGATTCTGCAGTGCTCTGGACAAAAGCGGAGAGGAAGGGATCGGGGGTGAATCGTGGAGGGCCAACGGGGTAAGGTAGGTGGCATCTCGAAGTGCTTGGTTTTGCATTGCAGCAGAAAGCAAAGGGGATGAGGAAGGATACGGCTCTGCATATTGGGCTGCCATTCCATCCATGCCCACCACTGGAATGACTGGAGGGCCAAAAGGGGAAACTAAAGAGGCCTGTCTGATAGCTTGATTTTTCAGGGCAATAGATAGCATTGGCGAAGCAGGGGTAGCAACTGGATCAGTGAAAGGATCCACGTAAGGGGTGGAGGTGTACAGCTCCGGTGGATGGACACCGTGAGGAGGCAACACGGGGGATGACAAACGGGAATGTCGAGGAGAGAGGCGTGGGGATGCAGAATATGACATGTGCTTGAGTGAGGGCGAAGCAGGACGCATCTTCCTAAAGGAATTTTGGACCACAAGTGGACGTCCACGGGCCACAGGACGTGGAGGAAAACGCTCAGACTCGCACCCCACAAGGGGAGCACGGTGTATCATGTGAGGTGACTGAAAAGGAGAAGACGGATGAGAGGAGTCAATAGTAAGAACAGATGATCTATTGGTTCTTATGGAGGCGGCACGGTATGGGCGCACATTCTGGGTGGGTGGGGGTACCGGACGCCCCCTAAGACCCATAGGTGAGGGTCTGACAGTTCCTAAGGGAACATTTCCCCCCATCCTTGGTCTGGTGAGCGGTGTGGGATCCCTGACTAGCCGAGTTGATCGACGGGAGAGAGAGGGGGACGGTGATCGAGCTCCTTCAGGCGATAAGCTTCGGCGAGATGGAGTGGGAGATTGTCTTCTCCTGAGTTGAGGAGAGAGGGCAGGCGATGCAGGATCTGGAGAGGGTGGTCCAGTCAACCTTCTCTCTCTAAATGGACTACCGGCAGGAGCGGGTGATGCTGGCAGACTACGCATACTCATGGAGGCACGTGGTGAAGAGGGAGCAGAATGCAATATCATTGAGGTCCTGGGTGAGGGGGGAGAATTTCGCTGAATCATGGAGGCATGGGGGTAAGAAGACGGCAAGAATCCCCTAGCCAGGGAAGACTGAGGTTGATTCCTGGAATGAGCCAGGGGGTCAGCCATTGGCGAGGAGGGAGACGAGATCTGTCGTGAAATGACTGAGGGGGGTCTTTGGTCATTTATGATACTATCCCTCATGGCTGGATGTGGGGAGGTTATTTGTCTCTGTGACAGGTTTGGTGAGGGCACCATTGAGGCCATAGCATTGGGTTGATATGGTAACTGAGAGGGGGGAATCATGACGGAGCGTCGGGACAGACTCGGAGAGGGTGGCATGCGGCGGGCAGGAAGGGGGGACATACCTGCTTGCTTGATTATCACCGCAGTAGGTGTGGGGATTGATGGAAGGCCGTAACCCTGCTGGGTTATCATCTGTGGATGGCGTGATGCTATTTGCTGTGACATCATCTGGTTTTCTGGTGACATCATTGCTTGGGGAATCATCATTTGTTGCGATATCGTCGGCTGCTGCGACATCATCTGCTCTTCTGGTGACATCATTGCTTGGGGAACCATCATTTGTGGATGGGGTGATGCTATTTGCTGTGACATCATCTGGTTTTCTGGTGACATCATTGCTTGGGGAATCATCATTTGTTGCGATATCATCGGCTGCTGCGACATCATCTGCTCTTCTGGTGACATCATTGCTTGGGGAACCATCATTTGTGGCGGCATCCCTTGCAGTGGCAACATCGCTTGTTGTGGTAACATCTCATGCTGCGTTAACGTCCTTTGCTGTGCGGTTAACATGTTTTGTGGAGACATGACTTGGGGTGGCAGCATTTGGGGTACCATACTTTGCTCCCCTAATATTTGCTGCTGCGGTGAGATGGCTGGCATTGGGTGCTGAGAGGACATCATCATTTGCTCTTGCGTAGACATTCTTTGTTGCTGTAACATCATGCCAGTTGGATGACCTGGCGCAAGAGGAATCTGGTCTTCGTATTGGATATCGGACATGTCTTCAAATTCTGGATCAGGTGGAAGATTAGGCGGAGGGGGAAGCAGTACTTCGAGGCGCTCTTTTCCAAAGAGGCGCACTTGAGGTCTGGGAACTCGGAATGTCTCTCCCCCCTGGAGCCCACCAGTATCACTCCCATACTGATCCATCTGGTCTGCATACTGGTCCACATAGAGACCCTCTACGTCCGTCACTTGCCCTCCAGAGACCTGTTGGCCTCCTGGGGGAAAACCAGAGCTGTAGTCTTGGTAGGGCAAACCCACAACATCATCTTGCATTCCCAAAGCTGCTGCATGAACATTATTGTAATATGCTTGCCTGTTGTCAAAATAATCGACTTGCCCATTGCCATAGATAATGCCTTGCCCAGTTTCATTAGAATTAACCTGAGCCTGATGATACATTTGATCCTCACCCATTGGCACATAATAGTCAAGACCCACTTCATCGTACAATGGCATTGCTTGTTGTTGTCGATGGTAGCCATATAACATTGGTTCCTGGTTGTCGTAGTGCCCTTGGGCAACCAGATGGGGATCATAGTAGGCCCCTGTGTCCTCGCCATAAAGACCTCGCATGTTATATTCAGCATTGGGCCCGTAGATGCCCTCATCTTCGTAGTAGCCCAGGTCCTGGTAGTCTACCCCAGCGCCGTTATAATAATAGCCATATAGATCTTGGCCGCCGTAAGCTACCTCGTCACCGTGACCGCCATAGCCGTTATTGAAGTGTCCGTAACCATTTTGAACGTATCCATGTGGGTCCTCCCACTCCTCATAGCCGTGGTTGTGGTAGCCGCGAAGGTGGCGTCGGCGGCTGTACCCACTGTGCCCCTCCCAGTTGTGTTGCTCAGCGTGCCCTCGCATCTTGTTGAACAGAAAACGATTGCTCAGCCATTTAGCCGCTGCGGTGACCCGACCCAGCACTGTACTCCTG
This sequence comes from Phyllopteryx taeniolatus, assembly GCF_024500385.1. Taxonomy (NCBI): domain Eukaryota; kingdom Metazoa; phylum Chordata; class Actinopteri; order Syngnathiformes; family Syngnathidae; genus Phyllopteryx; species Phyllopteryx taeniolatus. Next base: position 19,707,899 of record NC_084505.1, read on the forward strand.
CTCTTGAAGCCGCCAATGTTGCTGTTTTTCTTCCCAAACAAGCCCTTGAAGAAGCCACCCTTCTCAGATGAGTTGCCGCCTCCACCCAGGCGCAGCAACATGTAGGTGGGTTTCTTCCCATCGTTTGCTGCCTTCTCTTTGGCCGCCTTCTTTCTCTTTTTGTTGGCCTTGAACCTCATCATGAAGCGAGAAGTGTTCTTCAGCATGGACTTGCGGCGCTTCTTCTTGGCCAGTCGTTTCCGTCTCTTGCCCAGGCCGAGGAACAAGCGTGAGGTGCTCTTGAGCTTCTTCCGGCTGTTTCTCCGCCGCTTGAGGCCAGAAAATTTCATAAACATGCGGGACATGTTCTTTAGGCCTTTTTTCGGGATTTGTGGAGCTGCCTCCTCTCTCTTCTTCGCTTTCTTGTTCTTGGGATCGGCATCATACCTCCCCTCTTTATGGGGGTGGTGGTGACTGTCTTTGGATTTCTTTTTGGGTTCCTCCTCTTCGTCCTCCTCGTCATCTTCATCCTCCTCCTCGTCTTCTTCAGAGTCTTCACCACCTCTCCTTTGTCTTCCCTTTGCCGCCGCCCCGCGACCTCCCCCGCCCCCGCCCTCTTCTATCATCCTCCTCTTCCTCTTCTTCACTCAACTCCTCGTCCTCTTCTTCATCATCCAGGAGTTCATCTTCTTCCTCCGCCTCCTCATCTGATTGGACTTTCCTTCCCTTTCCTTTGTCTTTCCCACCTTTCTTTTCATCCTTCCCCCCCTTCTTATCATCCTTTCCTTTCTTATCCTTCCCTTTCTTGTCATCCTTCTCTTCCTTTTTGTCATCTTTCACTCCTTTCTTGTCATCCTTGGCAGCTTTCTTATCCTTTCCCCCTTTCTTGTCATCCTTCCCTTTCTTTTCTTCCTCTTTCTTTTTCTCAGGTTCAGGTTTTACACCCCTCTTTTTGTCATCCTTCTTGGTGTCTTTCTTGCCGGGCATATTGCGACAAGTTAGCTAGCTGTGCACCACCATCACATCCCCAAATACTGGAAGAAATGTAAACACAAACATTGAGTTTACTTTTAGCAATGAAAAATAGGAGCTGATATGTTCAGATGAGACACAAAATGCTCCGGACTTTGACCCTTAAGAGAGTTTAGATACGCCTGGGTGGATTTGTGCTGTGTGAGGGCACGCCCGCCTTGCCAGAGTCCTTCTACATTGTTTGAACCTAGCCCCCATGAAGCCTCCTGGAAGGACAAGGATATGCAGACACTTCATAAGGATTTCGCCAATCTTCAAATTTCAGTTTTTCCTACTTTTGACAAAAAACATTGGACAAAGGCACGGAATAACATAGATGGAAGAAGAAAAACAGGTCACAACTTGTAATGATGTGCACAGTCTTTTCCCATGGCAAATCCTCCAATTGATTATCAAAAATTTCAAAAATATCTTCGAAATTTCTGCAATTGGCTGGCAACCAGTTGAGGGTGTACCCCGCCTCCTGCCCGATGATAGCTGGGATGGTGCTCCAGCACGCCCGCCACCCGAGTGAGGAGAAGCGGCTCAGAAAATGGATGGATGGATGGATCTTCGAAATTTGGTGTTGTTTGCCCAAGAAACCTGAATCATTTTGAACAAATTCCCGAGTAGAGGTTCATCTAAGTACGAGTCCTGGAATATATTTATTTATTATTTAGTGGCTGCTTCAAACCAAAATGGATGACTTCCTGTTTAATTTCACGCATGGGACCTTGAGATTTGTTCGTATGTCCCGTTATGATTCATTTGTCTGCTGGAATTCATGTCAATCCAGGGCCCGCGACTGAGCAACTTTTGGAGCCTCTAAAGCGCATCCGTAGTCTGTAGTCGTCATGGTAACAAAAGCCATAAGTGGCTCTTGCGGGGGTGGGTTGGGCAATGTTCATTTGTATGAGACTAGACTGCTCCCTCATAACAGACTCATTTTGTTTTACACTTCTTCTCCATCTTTGGGATATTTTGACAAGAATCTTATAGCCAAGCTATTAAGACACTTGGGAACTGATTTCAATTGTGAAAAAATGCACAGTACAGCTCTTTTAAGAGCTATTGAAATAAACCTAACTCCAGACCGACTGCCCTTGTTTGTTTGTTAGTTTAGGTGCGGTATCGAAGAACCTTCTGTTACAACCGATACATACCTTAATCCTGGATTTAATTTCAATTTCAAAAAATACATAGCATGTCTCTTTTAAGAACAGTTTCAACTAAACATCACCCCCAGAGCGACCTACTTCCCTTGTTTGTTAGTTTTGCTGGGGTCTCCTAAGACCTGCCTCGGCCAACCGACACCATATTCCCATTTATATGCAGGATATACTGTATATTCCCAACCTCTGCAATCAGGTCAGGAGGACAAATGCTTCCTGTAAATCTGGCAAAGCAAACATACACACACACACGCACACACACGCACACATGTACTCACAATAATACCAGGTTAGAGTCACCTCCGCACTCAACCAGCAGCCAGTACAGAAACGGAAACGTCGCCAGGATCTTGGCGGTATTCTGATGGCTTCTTTTTCTAGAGGCAGCTAGAGGAAAAATACAACTAAATAGTCTTGAGGATATACTCTTCTTCTACCCTACTCCATCTTCTGTTGATGGAAAGTCCCCCTCACTGAACACTTTCTCTGTTCAGAGCGTTTTCAGCGTGGCTTTGGTAGGACTTTCTTGCGGCGGTTGGAGCAAGGAGTCTTAATTTGTCATCCTGCTCTACAGGTGAAACCCGAGAGTGCCGGGTAGCGATGGAGGGGGCGGGGCATAAATAATACAAAAGGTTGACAGAGACGATGAGAGAGGCAGAGAGAAAGGATGAAATGCGGGGCGCTAAAGATAAAGCACAAAAGAGAGGCCACGTTTTCCTCAGGTGACATCGGTGCATTATGCCAGGCCCTAAATCTGTCGATAAATGCAATTTTTTTCCCTAGTTCACAGGTGTCTTAATAACCTGTCGGTGACACGCGTTTGTCAAAATACCCCAGGGATTAAAAAAATTACAGGACACGCTCTATTTTTTCACCTGTCTCCCCCTTCTTCTGCGGGGCCAACACTGAATAAGTCTTTCGTTACCATAATGACAAGGGGCAGAACTACTTGTTGGGCCTCGAATTTAAAAAAAGCAAACTGGGAAGCGCACCAGAGCTTCAATCAACACAAAAGAAGCATGGATTGTATTTTCCAGCAGTTCATCAACACCTACCAACCGATCTACTTACCTGTCTACCTGGCGACCTGCTATTCACGAGTTCACCTTTTTTTTTTTTTAAAAACATATTCTCAGCTATTTCCTGCAAATCTTACTGATTCACTTTTTGGGGGAACGCCATGTCGCTAAGTCCTGGCTAATAGAAAAGTAACAATTGACGTCAAGAAGGTATGTTGACGTGATACATCTCGACTGAATGAAGATGGCGGGAAGAGCTAAGTTCAGTCTTGGTTGTTAACAGTGTGTGTTTTTCTTGGTGCAGTTTTTGCAAATTAAAAAAAAAATAAAATCATGAATTTTTGAATCGATATTGCATCGGGTGGTATGGTGGACGACTGGTTAGGACCGGGGTTCAAATCCCGGCCCCGCCTGTGTGGAGTTTGCATGTTCTCCCTGTGCCTGCGTGATACTCCGGTTTCCTCCCACATCCCAAAAAGATGCGTGGTCGGTTGATTGAAGACTCTAAATTGCCCATAGGTGTGAATGTGAATGCGAGTGGTTGTTTGCAGGCTGATATTCTGTATTTTTATAATTTTTTGTATGTTTTTATTCATATTTGTGGATATTTCTCTAATATTTTTGTATTTTTGTTTTATTCCAAATTATTTTATTATTTAGCTGGGATAGGCTCCGGCATGCCCGCGATCCTAGTGAGGAAAAGCACTACAGAAAATGGATGGATGGATGGATATTGCATCGGAAAGGGGAATAGTGCGATGCATTGATCAATGAATCGCTGTTTTTATACACCCCTAATATTTAGGCTTAAAGCTATTGACAACTATAAAAATGTCTAGGGAGTGTCCATTATTTGTGATTTTTTGCTATTTACTGTAAAAGCAATTCAACATTCCATCCATCAATGAAACATAATATTTCCCTTTAAATTAGAGTCAACGTGCAGGCAACTGCCCGCTCACTTGCATGTACATCAAGAAAAACACCCACGTATGACGTCTTCCCGCCGGGTATCGGTATCAGGGTGAACGACTCAATCCGACACACGGGCCCCCGAGAAGGATCGGTGTCAGGGCTGTGATTATGAGTGCCATCAACCAAATTATTCCTCAGGGCTCCGATTGCCAGATCTGTCCAGCCAGGTGTCGGGTTGCCAGATAGTGATCTTTTGCTCTCTGAAGCGTAAGCCTATCTGGTCATGACCAAGCGGCAAGGAGCACACACAGGCAGGCATGTGAGTTTGTGTCTTTTCCTTTTTGTGATTTTTATCTATGATTGCACATGCCGCCTTTGAGCGGGAATGAAAGGAAGCGAGGCCAGGCCAACATGGAAGAGGGAATGGGTGGGGGGGGGGCACAACAGAGAAGCACACTGATGAGGCTTCATCAAAAGCATTCACATACACACACACACACACACACACACGCACACACTGCTGCTGCTATCTAGTGGTCTGGCATTACACCTGCAAGCAGCTCTCCAGGTAGTTGACGGGAATGGCGGAGTAGCCGACGATACAATACCACTGTGATATATTACCTACAGTATCATACAGTACTTATGTATGACATTATCATATCAAGCCTACTGAAGAAGAGCCAGCACGCAAACACTTCTTGAATATGAAAATACACCTACAGTAAACGCAGATACAGTTTATTTGAATGATTTGAACTGAATTGATTGATTAATTGAATTCAATGAATGAAAATGCTAATTTCCTTATTGTGGGACTAATAAAGGTTATCCTATCTTATCAGTAAATCCTATATAATGCTACGCATCCATCCATTTCCCATCCCACTTATCGTAAGTAGCCACATTGTAGTTATTGTAATTGCTAGGTGTGTAACGGTATACCAAAAATCACAGTCGGGGTACATACTTTGGTTTGTAAGTTGATGGTTCATTTCAAAACACTGTTTATCTGTTCTTTAAACAAGGACTGATTTAAAGACATTTAAAATACATCAAAGATAGTGTACATCTTCTTTTAAGGAAAAGGTACAAAACTAATCAATACCTAACACAACATGTTTTCATTGGTTGATTATTTATGCATTGATTACAGTACAAAGAAATTTACAAGGGACCGACCGATTACTGGCTGGGCTGAATATCGGCGCCGATAATCAGCCCAGCCAGTAATCGGTTATTATGACACATGCTGGCATCGTGTTTTTTTTCTTTTCTTTTCTTTGCTTTCTTTTCTTTTTTAACAGTTTATTTTTTTTATTTAAACTTACAGTTAACTTAAGAAAAATTGGGAACTCCCTGCACTTGTTGTTGTTGTTTTAACTTAAAATAACGATAAATTAAACATTAACATTTCAGTTCAATTGAAATTTTAGAAAACTTTATTTACTGTAAAACTTTATTTACTTTAGTTTTCATTTAACTTTATAAGACAGGGTGCTGAGCCTGGGAGCTCCCTGGACTTTTTGTTAGAATTTTAAAACAAAGATGTCTAATATCTAACATTAAAAACAAGTACTTTCACATGTTGCAAATCTGAAAAGCTGTTTAATTAAAACATTCTTAAAGGCATTTAAACGATGTGTTAAGTTGGTATTATTCAAGATTTGTTTTGCAAATATTTTCCGTTTTACTGCAATTGAATATTGACTCCAAATAATGGTTATTAGCCTCCTTGGCTCGTACTAATCTCTATAAAATGTACACCACATTAGGTCCAAATTCATAATTTAATGTGCCTCCTTAGCCATAACATTGATGTTTGACCCTTATGTATCAATACACTGTACCATACCAGAAAACTATAAGCTACTTGTAACAAAGTGGATGGGGACACTTTGAGCTTCGGGGAAACCCCTTTTTATGCTCACCTCTTTGTTAGCGTCACTGGAGTTCCCTCGTCACGTGACGCCGGCCATGCTTCTAAAGAATGCGGAAGTGAGAATAAAAAGCGGGAAAATGGATGGTTTGTTTTGCTCCCCTGAATAATAATAATCATCTTTTATTGTCATGAACATGCATGCATGCACACGAAATTTGTTCTCTGCATTTAACCCATCACAGTGAACACATACACATGTTAGTGGAACACACTGGAGCAGGGGGCAGCTGAAGCGCCCGGGGAGCATTTCGGGGTATCAGTGTCTTGCTCAAGGACACCACAGCCGTGAGTCCGGGGGATGTTGGCGGATGGTCCAGTCGGGGTTTTGAACCTAGGTCCCCCACGGTGGCAGGCGATGATCTTAACCATTGGGCCACGGCTGCCGACGCAGGTAGCTCCGACTTTGCAGCTTCTACCGTGGAGGTTGGAACTTGGTAGCCGTGGGAAGTGGAGCAAATGAGGCAGAGAGAATACTCCGCTGGAGGATGAATTTTTAACGACCGGCCATTCTTTGGTGGTGACCGCCTGGGGGGCTTGAGTTCCACACACACGCACACTGGACTGACGTGGACTCCGCGGGTGGGCAGCGACGACCAAACATGGTAAGTTTTAGTACACTAGTGTTAAATAGCAACCTATATCTATGCTAGCATACATTGTTGGGGGTATTCCCTACGGCAGGGGTGACCCAAACTTTTTCCTCTGAGACCTGCATACAGAAAAATTCAAGGATTCAAGGGGTATTTCACCCTTCAATTCATTAAACACTTTAAAACCAATCCATCAAGCAATTTTATTGTTTATAAATTGTAGTTATAAAAAAAAAAAAAAAAAAAAAACCCTGCTACATCACAAATTGCCATTAAAGGGAATAAGGCAAATTTTACCCAATAGAATAGAGCTTCCTCTGTACTGAGTTGATCTCCATATTCAGAACCAAAACAAGAGAAATCTGTGGTCAGATGAAATTTTTTTTCAAGGCTCATGAATGAGATATGGTCACAAATTGGAGCAGAAAGTTCAGGAAACAATTTTTGCTTCTTATCTTTATTCACCATAATGAAGAGAAATGTTGTTACTATTTTAGTTGTAAATAGTTTCTTTGCGTCTTTGCATAACGTTAGCCTTATAGGATAATAGCCTGAGTCGTTTGTAACATCCATCCATCCATTTTCTGTACTGCTTTATCCTCACGAGGGTCGCGGGCGTGCTGAAGTCTAGCCCAGCTATCTTCGGGCAGGAGGCGGGGTACACCCTGAACTGGTTGCCAGCCAATCGCAGGGCACATAGAAACAAACGACCATTCGCGCACACATTCACACCTACAGGCAATTTAGGGTCTCCAATCAACCTACCATGCATGTTTTTGGGATGCGGGAGGAAACCGGAGTATCCGGGAAAAAAAGGCACAGGGAGATCATGCAAACTCCACACAGGCGGGGCTGGGATTTGAACCCCGGTCCTCAGAACTGTGAGGCAGATGTACTAACCAGTCTTCCACCGTGCCGCTTCAATTTGTAACATTCTGTCAAAATATCAATAAAAAAAATAAATCAATGTGCTTGCTAAAATTAGTTTTTTAAATTGATCTCTATGCAAATTCTCAGTCATCCAGGTCATGGTAATCTGCAGAGGTAGAATCAAAGCAACTGGACTCGAGCTGTTTATTAAATTTTTTGTTTTTTTTTTGTTTTCAGAAAATATTAAAAACTGACTTGGGCAATTATGCTATTAGGCTGATGATATTTAGAAAACATCTATATAAAACCAATTTATTTGTACTACGGTTGTCACACCTGTTTTGGGATGTTGGTGTTGCAAACCCCCCCTACTTTTTCGACACAAACACTTTTTTTTTTTTTTTTTAAATATTGATCCACAGAACTGCTTTACTGTCACAGGAACAATGAAAGTCAGTTGGGCATTTCAAAATTTGCAGCATTGAGGTAAAGAAGAAGAAGAAGAATCATTAGTTAGTAGTCATTAGTTCTTATTGTGGGGGTGGGGGGAGCATATCACAGCTTGGTGGTAAAAGCGGTTTTTAAGCCTCATGGTTCTAGACTTTAATGTCCTGAGGAGCTTTCCAGAGAGAAGTGTTGAGAAAAGTGAGTGTCTGAGATGAAGAGGGGTCATTTAAGATTCCACTGGCTTTCCGCATTAATCTGTCAGTGTAAGTGTCCTTGAGGGTGGGCAGTGTACCTCCAATCGCCCACGGCGCTGCTTTCACCACCCGCTGCAGATCCTTCCTGTCCTTCGAACTACAGCTGCTCAACCAACTTAGGCAGCAGTAGTGGAGGAGGATGTCCATGCTGGATCTATAAAAGTTAATCAGCAGGTGTTGGGGGAGCTGGGCTTGGTGTAGTTTCCTGATGAAGTACGGTCTTTGAGGTACTTTCCTCACCTGATGGGAGATGTTGGTTGATAAGTTAAGGATCTGCGGAGATGTGGACTTGAGTAAGTTGAAGCTTTCCACCCTCTCTTTGTCCTCTCCATCAATAAAGAGAGTAGTGTGCTCAGTTCTTTTGGATTTCCTGAAGTCCATGATCATTTCCTGCATCTTGGCTGTATTTAGGTCCAGGTTGTTCATTTCACACCATTGCCTGAGATGCCATACCTCCTCCCTGTAGGTTGATCCCTTGTTGTCCTAGAAGGGAGGTGTTGTCAGTAAATTTGACAATGGTGTTGTTGTTGGGGTGAATGTAGTCATATGGAAAGATGGATTAGAGCAGGGGCCTGAGGAGAAACCCCTGAGGTACAGTATGTTCAGGATGAGAGTGTGTGTGTGTGTGTGGGGGCGGCGGGGTGTTGTGTCCTATCCTGACATTCTGGGGTCTCTTTTTGGGAATGATGCAACATGGTTTTCACACCTGGATTTGGGGATCCTCTGCCCTTCCTCCTTGCAGATCCTCTCCAGTTCTGTCAGGTTGGATGGTGAATGTTGGTGGACAACCATTTTCAGGTCTCTCCAGAGATGCTCAATTGGATTTAAGTCAGGGCTCTGGTTGGGCCATTCAAGAACAGTCACGGAGTTGTTCTGAAGCCACTCCTTCGTTATTTTAGCTGTGTGCTTAGGGTCATTGTCTTGTTGGAAGGTGAACCTTCAGCCCAGTCTGAGGTCCTGAGCACTCTGGAGAAGGTTTTCGTCCAGGATATCCCTGTACTTGGCCGCATTCATCTTTCCTTCGATTGCAACCAGTCGTCCTTTCCCTGCAGCTAAAAAACACCGCCACAGCATGATGCTACCACCACCATGCTTCACTGTTGGGACTGTATTGGACAGGTGATGAGCAGTACCTGGTTTTCTCCACACATACCGCTTAAGACCAAAAAGTTCTATCTTGGTCTCATCAGACCAGAGAATCTTATTTCTCACCATCTTGGAGTCCTTCAGGTGTTTTTTTAGCAAACTCCATGGGGGCTTTCATGTGTCTTGCACTGAGGAGAGGCTTCCGTCGGGCCACTCTGCCATAAAGCCCAGACTGGTGGAGGGCTGCAGTGATGACTTTGACTTTCTAGAACTTTCTCCCATCTCCCAACTGCATCTTTGGAGCTCAGCCACCGTGATCTTTGGGTTCTTCTTTACCTCTCTCACCAAGGCTCTTCTCCCCCGATTGCTCAGTTTGGCCGGAAGGCCAACTCTAGGAAGGGTTCTGATCGTCCCAAACATCTTCCATTTAATGATTATGGAGGTCCAGTGTGCACTTAGGAGCCTTAAGTGCAGCAGAAATTTTTGTGTAACCTTGGCCAGATCTGTGCCTTGCAACAATTCTGTCTCTGAGCTCTTCCGGCAGTTCCTTTGACCTCATCATTCTCATTTGCTCTGACATACACTGTGAGCTTTTTTGATGATAGAAGCCCACAGAGGTTCTGCATTGCCATGCAGCACGTCATTGACATTTTCTCTCGCTCTTTTTTGTTCTTCCCAGAAGAGTTTGGCAACATTTGGGCTATTTTTAGCAGCGTTTCCTGGAGTGACATTGGTTTTTAACCAATAAGACACGTTTGCAGTGTTTTTCGGTGAAGTGTCGAGTTTTTTTTTGTTTTTCCCCCTCCACTATTGCTTATGTGTAGACCAGGGGAACTCGCATCCAAATCAAAGTCCTTTGGCCACAACACGCTGCTTGATAGTGACTCCTGTTGTGCTGACTGCAATGGAACAAAAACAGGAAGTAGAAAAAAAAAAAAAAAACTTAAACCAGAAACAGCTTCAAAAATGTGTCAATACTAGACAACAAATACACAAATATGAGATTGAAAAATATGAAAATATTAGGGGGAAAACACAAATGTTGGACTAAAAATACAAAATACAAAAAACTGGGAAAAAACTATATAAAAAAAAACAAAAACAAAAACTATTAAAACATTAACAAATAGAAACACATACAAGAATAGTGGGAAAATATTAGGAAGAAAATATGCCATTTTTTAAATATAATATATTTATGAAAAAATAGTTGCAAAATATTACATGAAAAATACAAGTTACGAACAGTAAAAACATTACTGGAAGAAAACAAACATTGAGGGTCAAATACAAAAAAAACATTTTTTTGAATTTGCCAAAATTGTCAAAATACAAAAATATTGTGAATGAATACAAAAATGATAGAAAAAAACACTAGAAAAATATTCAAAATAAGTACAAATATTTGATAAAAAATAAAAACTTTCAGGAAACTGTTTTAAAAGTATTAAATGAAAATAAACAAAACATTTAGAAAATATAATAAGTTTAGAAAATTACAAAAATATTACGAAAATATTAGAAGGAATGCTAGAAACATGCGAAAATATTGGACAAAAAATAAAATATTTATATTACAAACATTACATATTACTAAAAATTCAAAAGAATTTGGAAAACAAATACAAAAATATCACAGGAAGAAAACAAAAATATTGGAAAATATAAGGATTTATGTCAGATTAGTCAAAAATAAAAAGAATCTTATTTTTGTATCCATTAAAAATAAATTCTAGAAACATATTATTACAGAATACAAAATGCTAGACAAAAACACAACAGTGACACAATTATTAAAATACAAAAACAGTAGAACAAATAGAGAAAAACAAAGAAAACTCGACAAAAACCGTTTTAACACCCCCCAAAAATATATATTAGTCGAAAAAAAGTAATCTCTAGGACACAAAGCACCATTAAAGAGTAGCACGATATCCTGTGAACTTCCTCAGACCTGCATGTGTGGATTAAACTGTAGCAGAGGACCGATGTCTCTACTTGTGCAAATAGAGCATCCAAAATCCCACACAAGGGCCCTTTAACGCAGGTCCTTTTGGCACATCCACTTCATGACTTTTTTTCTAGCACAGCTTTAGGCGTACGTGTCAGCGCTCAATCTATCCGCCTGTCGCCCACCGCGCCGCTCGGTCTCCGAGCAGCCGGTCCCGTTGCTGCCCCCGCCCACACCGTCCGCGCGATCAAGCCAATGTTGGTGATCCGTGCGACCGATCTGTCGCCTAAGGAGGTTTCCTCTGCGCGCTTGTCCGTGTTTACGGAGCCCATTCAAGATTTATCACAAGTATTGAAAAACAAAATCAAAAATGTGATGCATTCCATGCATTTGCTGCATTATCTCCCTTCCTCGCCAGGAAATCCAACTGTTGTGTTTTATTGTGATAATGTCGCGTTGGCTGAAGACTGAGTGAGGTGAGAAGGATGAAGCCGGCTCCTCCAATTTACCGTGACGACTTGAAAGCCCCTCACGATGGATGAGTCGTAGAGGGACCCCCGGCCATTTCCCCCTCTCACCCCCTCCAGGAGTCATTCACATCCTCCCCTACCTTCTGTTAAATCGGCATCATCCATCTGCCCCCCCCCTTTCCTGGCCGCTTAGCGTGTGGGCCTTTGACAAATGTATGCCTCCCAGCTGTGTGTTTTGAGAGTTTTAGCATGTCTCTGACGGCTCCAAAGGGTCCCAGGTTGTCCGTGTGGGCGTAACGAAGATAACGTGAGTGGGAAAAAAAGCAAGTGACAAATCATCCCTCTGTGAGCTACGCTAATGCAGTGTTTGTTGATCTCGTTGACCGTAACACGCCAAGGAAACCTCACCTGAACACAATGTGTGCCACTTTTGTAGCCAGAGTCATTACCCACTCCCAGCCTTGGTGGTCCTGCAGGAAGAGGCAGCAGATGGACAATGTTCTCCAATTCCCATTTAGGAGACACACACAGCCAAAGCCATCATCATGGGCCACAAAACGAAACAAATGCCGCACAAACGAGCAGATGAACAACTAAAAGAAGGCCGGCACCTCATCCTTTCATAATCATTTTAAACTGCACGTCATCACTCCCATAGGGCAACATTTAGGCTACTTTATCTCTTTGTATTGGGATTTGTTTCACTTTATATATTTTGATCAGGAATTGGGCCTCCACCCGCCAATTCTTTGCTTCTACACCACTTCCATAATGTTACGATGAAACAGAATGAAAATACAGAGAAACCTCGGTTCTTGTGATTATTTTGTCTGTTCCGGAAAGTCTGACTAAAACTGAATTGTATGAAATCCAGACCAATATTTACCACAGGAAATAATGTAAATCCAATGAATCTGTTCCAGACACCCAAAATGTTCACAAAAATGCATTCTATTGAGGAGGAGCTTTAAATACAAAAACAATGGGGGAAAAAAAAACAGTGTAAGCTTGAAAGTGAGTGACAGACACACACACACACACACACACCATTGCTCCCACCACAGAAATTTTGATGCGAAGAGCGAGAAAACGTTTTCTTACGACGTGACGTCAACCGTGCAGCGCGTTCAACCAGCTCACGGACGAAGTTGAGAGTTCTCACTTTTCATTGTAAGTATTATTGGAAGTCCTTCAGTGAGTCAGCAATGCATTGCGCCTTTAATACGCCAGTTCAACTGTATTCTGAATATGTGAATAAAAAAGTAACAACAATGAAATACACTTTTTACTAGGGAAAATAACAAAAATAGTGTGGCGACAGTGAAATCGTGCATTTATTTACACTTGTGTTACTACACCGTCACTGTGCATTGTGTAGTAAACAATCACTTCCCAATCGCGTACTGGTTGGGGCAACATTGGTGTAACATCCTGTAAGAAAAAAATGTCAAAATGTCGAAAAGGAAACAGAAGTATGAAATGAAAATGCAAAATAAAAAAATAAACACAATTGACCTGACTCGAGTATAATAAAAGCTTAGTAGACAAATATACATAGATATTAGATGTTAGGTGAATAATACAGAAATGTTAGGGGAAAAAAACTAATACACAAAAAATATTCGCTAAAAAATGCAAACCTTTTGAGAAAAACTAAAGCAATATCAAACAAATGATTTATTAAATTACAAGTCAGAAAAACAATAGGTGTAATGAACATAAATATGCAGAACAATGCAAAAATGTTAAACAAAAACTAAAATATTGCAAATAATTAGAAATGTAAAAAATATAATAATACTATATTTAATAATATAATACAAAAATATAAAAAGATATTAGAAAAAGATATTAGTAAAATATGAAACATCCACCCATCCATTTTCTGTACTGCCTATCCTCACTAGGGTCACGGGCATGCTGGAGCCTATCCCAGCTAAATAATAAAATAATTTGGAATAAAACAAAAATACAAAAATATTAGAGAAATATCCACAAATATGAATAAAAACATACAAAAAATTATAAAAATACAGAATATCAGCCTGCAAACAATTTTAAAATATTAATACAAATGTGTTAAATGATTTGACAAAAAAAAAAAAAAATATATATATACATTATTAAAAAAAAAAAAAAAAAAAAAATGGACATCAAATACAAACATTTTTAGGAAAACATTTGAAACATTGGAAAAATACAGTACCAATATATTGGACAGAATATACACAAAAATATTAGGAAAAACACAAAAGTGTCGGGTGAAAAAGGCCAAAATATGAAAAGCGACTTATTTTGCGATGATTGCATTTTTGTCTCTGGTGTGAGCGGATGCTTCAAAAGTGATTTTGTGGTTCTTAAGGAGTTTGTTTTTGTTTTGCTATTAAAACAAATTGCCGTGGAATCTGGGGCCTTCCAATTGCTCGTTTGACATTACGACAGCAAGCTTCCTTGCCAAAGGTCGGAAGACGGCCGCTCGGGGAGTTGCGACATTTTCGTTATCGCTAGAAATTTCACGTGGATCTCGGCAAACCCTGACGAGCTCGCTGTGACTTCATTTGTCATGAAGTCTTGGCTTGAAACCCTAACTTGAACTCCTAACCCCGGTTTGAAAGCGTAAGCTGGGCATAAAACCCCCATTTGGGTAATAACGTATCCTTAAAACAAGGGATGTTCAATTGCACGTTTTTCCGACTGATACCTGTACTAGTTTTCACCCTTGAGTACTTACAGATTCAAATTTCAAACCTTTCTTTCTTTCTTTCTTTCTGATGCACGTGACGATTGCTCAATGTATCAAACCAAGTACTGGCTCATTGTCATTTTGCCCCAAGTACCAGTGGCTGGTATCGGGAGCCTTCACGACCACCTGACGCCTTGAAATAAGGCCGATATCGCCCCGATACGATACCGAATATCTGTCCTCGCCCATCCTTGCTTGAAACACTAACCCACGCTTGAAACTCTTATTAGAACCGCGAAAACCCTTGCTCGAAATCCTTTTTGGGAGCCCTAAGCCTTGTTGAAGTCATGAAAAGTCCTGATATCAGCGCACATTTCCTCATTCACTCCACAGCTCAAGGCGACACCTAAAAATCCCGTTGAAGTGGATGAAAGAGTTTGGCGGCGAGCGTCTCTCTCTGTCCGACAGACGGTTCAAAACCCTACTAATGCTTTAAACGCACAAGCGGAGTCAAAGCATGAACCATCAGTGGTGAACGTTGCACGCAGAGGCCACGGGGCCGGTCCTTTTCATCAGGAGATCTTTCTTTCAGGGAGCGGATTTGAATGCACCCTCTGGCTGTGCCGATAATAGAAAGACCAACTAAAAACCTACGGCCTCCAGATGAGCTATTTTAAATTGTTCACTGGACTGCACCAATTAGCGCCACGCAGCAGCTGAAAACCTTTTCAATGCTCCGCTGCACTGACCGGATGGACGAACGCCGTCAACTCATAGGAACCCCTCACCCCCACCACCCCCACCTAAATAAATAAAATGAAATCAAAACATATCAACTCCGCTCCTCATGTACGCATTGTAGTTGGAGATTTTGGCAGTTTTCACTCCTGCTACTTTTAAAGCAACACATTCAACCATGTGGAGTTTGCGGTGTCATCATTTCTTAGTTTGGTTAGGGTTCGAAAGCAAACGAGGATTTAAGTGTTGGTTTATCAAGGTTTTGGGCTTCAAACAAGTCAGAGTTCGTTTCCAGCCAGGGTCAGCCTCTCAAATTCCCATACTGTATGCTGCTTTGCATGACCTCCTTCATGTCTTTTCTTGCCATTTTGGGGCACAGGCTTGTTTGCTCTGGTGTGTGCTCACTCCACTCACACACAAAAACGGCACGCATCATCATCATCATCATCATCACCATCACCACACAATCCAAGCCTGATTCACTTGTTGTGTTGTATTGTTTCAGAGTCTGTGGAGTCAGTAAACGGGCTGCACTTGCAATCGCCCTCATCGCCTTCTTCCTTCTCCGTACATTCTGTCGGCAGTACTTTGAGCTTTATTTAGACGCAGGAAGTGAATCACTGCATCAGTAAACATACTGTAGCGTCCATTTATTCAAGGCTCTGTGATAGCTGGCATTTATCCAGTTATTCACGCCCACAGGGGGAGTGAGCGAGTGGGTGACCGGGAATGATTCTCTCCGATAGACCGAGTGAGCGGCACTTCCCACCGGTGGGTGATGCTCAGTGGGCGGGACGGGGTGGCACAGGTGTCGAGACGGAGGGGGGGGAAAGAAAAAAAAAAAAAAAAAAAAAAAACGGGCTTAGGTAACACGAAGTTGAGTGGAATGTGTTTACATTTTCAAACCTGAGTTAAGCTTTCAAGCAAAGGTTAGGGTTTCAAGCCACAACTGGAGTTTCAAAGTCGGGATTCGAGACAGTTTTAGGATTTTAAATGAGGGTGCCAAACTAGGACGAGTTTCATTATATAGGGATTCAAGAAAAAAGTTGGGTTTCAAGCCTGAGTTACTGTTTTAGGGTTAGGGCTTCAAGTCTGGGCTTAGAACCCTGATTTGAAGCACTAACATCTGTTTGAAACCCAAACTCTTGCTTGAAACCCAAAATTTGAAATACTAACCTTTTCTTAAACCAGAACAGTGTCTTTAAATCCTAATTTGAAACTCTAATCCCATTTTGATACTTTAACTCAGACTTGAAACCCTAGACTTGGCCTGCAACCCTAATGTGAAACCCCTAACACAGCCTTGAAACCCTAATTTGAAACACTAACCTTTGCTTAATTTGAAACCATAATCGTCTCTTGAAACCCTAATTTGAAACTCTAACCTTTGCTTCAATCATAACGATGTATTTAAACCACAACTGTGGCTTTAAACCCTGATTTGAAGCCCTAACCTTCGTTTGAAACCCTAACCCACGGTTGAAACTTTCTTGAAACCCTAACTTATAAAAATATCGATTGCATGTTTGGTGTGAAAGCTTGCCTCCCTTGGCTCTCTCACACATGAATAAGAACATTTCTTTTTCACGCCGTAATCCAAATCTACACTTTTTTTGTCTGGAGTTTTATCGTGGGTTCTTGTTGTCATGGAAACGGGTCTCTCTATCTTTTGGAGCCTCATTCGGGGGTCCACGATTTTCGCCCGTTTGCTTTTCCTTGGGCGCTCGTCTACAAGTAGGACGCTTGCCTGTAACTGGGATGCTCTGTTGCCTTTGCAAAAGTAGTGACACTGATAAAGTGGTTACCATGGTAACCAGAAATTGCCCACATCATTTTTTTCCCTTTTTTTTTGTGTGTGAGAGGCCTTGTGTAATGGTTTTCTCTCTCTCCTCTAATCTATTTATGTATGTTCATATTTATCAGTTTGTGCACTGGCTGCCTGGCGATGCTTTCATATCGCCACTGCCGTGTTTGATTTCATCGGGAAATTCTTCATTTCCGCCGGTATGTTAGCCAAACGTCGTTAGCGGCGCCTGCAGCATTTTGTCTTGGCTAATTACACAACAAAAGGAAAACTAGTCGATTATTAGAGCGCTGCCTGTGCCGTACTGCGCTGCTATTGCTTATTATCCCACCCCATACTTTCCATAATCACACACTTGCCGGAGCTATTAGCGCCAGCGGCTGGCTCACTTCGTTTAGAGTGTGTGTGTGTGTGTGTGTGTGTGTGTGTGTGTGTGTGTGTGTGTGTGTATGTATGTATATATATATATATATATTATATATACATATACATACATATATATATGTATATACATACATATGTATATA